>NW_012267408.1:2523899-2553334 GCF_000151885.1 Dipodomys ordii
TTTTTGCTTATGTGGTGCTGAGGAATCGAACCCAGGGCCTCATGCATGCAAGGCAAGCGCTCTACCACTGAGCCACCTTCCCAGCCCTCTGCAGTCCTTTTGTAATACTGGTTCCTTTCATCAGGATAGGGTCTTATCTCCTGCCTAGGCCAATACCTAGATGGCAATCCATGGTGCTTTCCATTGTAGCTGGGGTAACAGGTACACACCAAGCCCATCTTCTACTGAGATGGAGTCTCACATACTTGCTAACTAGGCTGTCAGTTTTCTCCTCATCTCAGCATCCTGCACAGTGTGGGTGTCAGTTGCATGCCACTACACTTAATAACTGGCTGATAAGGGGTCTTGAGTGTATGCCAAGACTAGCCTTCAATCACAATTCTCCCAATCTCAGCCTCCCAACTATCTGGAATTACCTGAATGAGCCACCAACACCTAGCTCCAATACAGATCTTTTATTGTATGATTGAAATGTCACAAGTTGTTCATATAATTTACAATCTCATTTCTGAACAGAAGAGCTATCAGATATTATTCATAAGCCTGCTGCATCGTTCCTTCTTCAACACCATCTGATATCCTGACTGTTAACTATGGTAGTTTACTGAATCAGAGCAGCTAAATCTGAAGCACATTCAATGTCATTTCCTTTAAGGATTAACTCATCTTTATGAGCTTGAGATATTGAACAAGAAACACCTGGCTTGATTTGAAGGTCCAGGTTGTGTTTTTCACCCAAGACATTTCTGGTTTTAATAGAAGATCTATTCTTCTGAATACTGTGATTGATGGGAAATAAGCAGCTACAAAACTTGCCTTTTAATGAAAGTGTGACATCCATGGTCCAAGTCCTCTATGTGACCTAAAGATACTTGGAATGACAACGAGATCCTTTCTATTTCCCACCACTTGTCAATCAGAGCCTCCTCTCCATTCCAAAGAGATTGAGTTCACTTTGCTGTGACTGAAGTGACTCTTCAAGAGTCCTCTGGGGCTCTTCACAATAACTGCCTCTCTCCAGTGATGTCAGTGTTTTCTGAAATGTTAGCAGTCTAATTGATAAGAAGGGTCTACAATAGGTGTGGCTCCTAACCTTCTTTTTACTAGCTATATGTCTTTCTTATGTTTTGGAATTGGCTTATCTACTTTCCCCACCTTCGTATTGGAGTTACCCATTCTGAAAATGTGTTCATAAGGGTTGTTGTATATTAAAAATATTAACTCTGGGCTGGGAACGTGGCTCAGTGGTAGAGCGCTTGCCTTGCATGCATGAGGCCCTGGGTTCGATTCCTCAACACCACATAAGCAAAAAGAAAAAAGCCGGAAGTGATGCTGTGGCTCAAGTGGTAGAGCGCTAGCCTTGAGCTGAAGAGCTGAGGGACAGGGCCCAGGCCCAGAGTTCAGGCCCCACGACCGGACCCCCCCCCAAAAAAAATTAACTCTTGCTTGAAGCCAAAGGAGATTATGATAAGTGAAATACATCTGGCACAGAGAGCCAAATATCACATGCTCTCCATTAAAGCTGGTCTTATTGAGTCAGAAATTAAATAGCATGTTGCAGAGCCTCAGGAGGGTGTGAGGAAGAAGGAATGGACAAAGTGCCATTGATAGTTGCAGGGGTGCAGTTAGACAGGAAGCATCTTCTAATGATGTGTACAGCATGGCAGATGGCTGTGATTGGCAATAATTAATTGAGTATTTAAAAATAGCTAGTAGAGAGGATTTTGAATGTTCCCAATACAAAAGAAGGGATAAATGTCTGAGATGTTAGATATGCCAATTACCCTGATCTAATCATTATACATTGTATTCCTGTATCGAAATGTCACAGGATACTCAGAAATGTGTACAATTACTATGTGTCAATCTTTCAAATGCCATCCAACACTAACTCTTAAAATAAGATGAAAATACATTTCCAAGTTTCTGCTTCTTTTTTCTGATTTTTTTTAATTCATAACTTTATATGATACATAATCTATTAAGCATTTATTTTGTGTACTTTTAAGAAGTTCCCTTCACTCCAACAGACTAATGCCTATATTTCCTGATGGGTTTTACAGGATGAGATAGTACATATTTTGCCAAATATTTTAACCAGTTTTGCCAGAAGGATTCTTGGCAAATCTTTTTCTTTTACAATGTCATGGATAGTTCATACTATATATGAACAGTGTCTGTTTGTGGGCATTTGACTGTAGTCCTTTGATCCACCTTCAACCTTTGTGTTAATATCACATGGTTTTAATCATTAGGACTTTAATATCTGAGTGGGTAGGCATGCACATTCTACCACCATTCTAAACACACCAATTTTTAGACTGTTTTGCCAGTTTATTTTTACTGTATGACCTTTGGAATCACTAAGAAAAATAGTATTGCACATTTTATTGCATTAAAACATAACAAGTTTGAGAGATAAATGACCTCCTTTGCCTTTATTAGCTTTTCACTTTTAAGTGTTCAGCACTAGATGTATTCAGCATATATTCCTTCACACTGTAGTATGATTGTTCCTGCAGTTTATCTTTTTTTGTTACTTTTATGGAAAACTATTTTATCATTGTACACGGTCTTATTTATTATTATTGTGAGCATATAAAAAGTATACTGTTTTATCCATATTTACTAGCCAGCTATAATAAGCAAAATATGTTTTATTACAGAAACACAAAGCATCTATAATCCAGAAACAGGACCGAAGCTGTATGTTGGAATGCAGTTTTTTCTGATCCTTAGCTCTACAGTTCTCTATGCTCTCTTCTATCATTCTCTTTTCCAGCAAAAGTGCCTCTTTGGGGTAATTTTGACTAAATTTTTAAAAAGCATAGAGCCCCAGATAGCATCTAAATTTTAGATTTATTTTTGCATCATCAGTCACTCACAACCCCTAGCCCACACATTTACCATGCTCTTGTCTTCTAACTCCTGTTCTCTTCCATTTTGTCAGAAGAAACTATTGGTGAGACCTATTACAGTTTTCCCCCTCTGGAGGAGTCAGTGCTAGCCTAGAGGCTCATTGCTTCTGAAGGGCAGGCGGAGAGAAAGTAAGAGTTAGAGGTACTCATCACTTAGCCAACAGCTAAGCCAACATTTATCACTATCTCCAAATTTGCAAGTTAACCAGTCACCAGCTACTTAAAGGAGCTCTAGTATGAAAACGTAGTAACAGATGATAGAGGATCTCCTCCACAGAATGAAAATGCTTTTCTAATTTCATCATTCCATAAGATACTTGTTATTCATGATGTTTCTATCAGATAAAGAAGGCTTTGCCCTAGTTTATATGACTTTCTCAAGATTGTATGTTGAATTTTATTGAATCCATTACTGGTCTCTCACCAGAAAGACCCATGTTTGACAATGAATATTCTAATATTGTCAGTATTGTTTTATTAGAGCAGTATGCCTGTATAATTGCATGCTTTAGGCTATTCTAGAATACTATTGCTCTGTAATCGTCCACAATGAGTGGGAAAAAAAGTATTCTTTTAGGGAATCTTCATATTTAATTGAAGGGTAAAGACTAAAGGACACGTGTTTGCTTCCTAATGAATATTAGTTGTTGGTTAACAAAGGACACTTGTATGCTTCCTAATGAATATTCATCATTGATTAACTCAATAAGTATGGATTTATCTTTTTGTTAAAAAATCAACAAAATGTCTCAGAACCATTCATTTTTAAATAAAATGGCAACAATAATTAATGAGAAAAGATTTGAAGTCAAAAATTAATCTGCATCTTAATTGTCTCTGAGACATAAGTAGTGCACCAAAACACTAAAAACATAATCAGATTAACTTTCAATGCCAGGGAAATGTATCCCCAACCAAGAAAGTTATAAAATATAATTAAATGTCTAAGATAAAACAGATCTCAACAAAGCTATTCCTTTTGATATATTTTTCACTCATAGCAATCGGAACTTCTCAATTTCCACTAAGATATTTTGTTTTAGTTTCTTTTCTAAAATAAAATAACTGAATAATGTAGATATCTATGTAAAGACATTGACTCTCTTCTGTATGTTGGACTAAAACCATTAGCCATTGAATTAGTTAGGGTATACTACAGTATGTCCCTCTGCCATGTTTTTTTTAAGATTCTGCCATTTTTCTTATTTAGATGCATTACTTTAGAATGCCTTTGGTCTTCATAAATCTTATTCTATAAACTGTGTTTGTTAGAACTTTGATTGGACTTCCTTCCTTCTTTCCTTTGAAAAACATGTCCAACATTCCCTTTGGTTAAGTGGTCATCTGATTCACCGGATTACTGCAGACCCAATACTGTCTGTGTTTTCTTCTATTATTGATAAGGAGACATGACTCAGTTCCATAAGCCACATACTCACACAGGTTATCAATCTTTTCATTTGTGACTTTTAACGGTATTTTTAGGCAGTTCATATTTATTACATGCTATTTTTTACATATTTGTGATCTTTATTTCTTGTGATAATAAACAATCTATGCTGCCTTCTGTTTGGGGTGATTTGTTGTCTCTCTACCTCCTTTATGAATCCTATTTGTTTTAATTTTTCTCTAGTCTAATTATCTGTGCATATATATGTGTGTATATATTCATGCTGTTGTTTTTCTCATATTACTGTTACATTTGAAAAACACTATTTTTTTCTATTAATTATAAAAATACAATTCTGCTGGCCATGCCTGTGAAACATTAGCATTTCAGCATCCATCTTTAATTGCCTTATCCTTTCTCTTTCCTCTTGGTATTTTACCAGTATATCTAATTTTAATTCATTTTCCTATTGTTTTATTTGTGCTATTTTCTTTTTCAAAAGCTGTCCTTCACATTAGTATTAATATAGCGATATTATAGCTATTATTAATACTCAATTTTTTTAATGTTTGCAGTGCTTGAATAATCATTTTAGCCCACATCTTTCTCTTGTATCATTCTGAGTTGTTTCCAATGGAGTAATGTTTTTGAGTAGTTTTTGTTTATTTGGTTACTTTCCCCCTTTGGTTTTCTTGTGTGTATTTTTTTCAGGGATAGTATTTCTATGTGCTTTATTAGGTCTGCAAAGTATTTCTATTATCTTAACACATGAATAGTAACTTGGATCAACAATTCATAATGTATAAAATTTTTCCTGCCATAATTTTATAAATGTAGTTCCATTTTCTGACATTATAGTAAGAAAAAAGTTAAGATCAGCCTGATATTCTCACTTATTTGCAAGATGTGACTTCTTGGGTGGCTAGTAGAATGCATTATTTATTATTGAAAGAAGAATGTATATCAGAATATCATGTATAACCTCTCCCAAACATATTGATTTAGTTTAGTATAAGCAGCGCTACACTTTTATTCAGTTCCAGAGTATTTTTCTTCTATTTTTTAATCATTACTTCTGCTCATACCATTTAGTTCTTCTGTTTGGAAATCCAAGTTTTTTCATTATTTTTGTCTTTTGTCTTTTCCTTTTCATTATGAAACCATTTCTAAACTTGATTCTTCCATTGCTAATTTTCTCTTCTAAAAGTTACATATCCTCTCCTTTTTTATTTCAGCATTTATTCCTTTGGTTGTCAATTTTAGAACTTTCCTATATTCTGTAATTCTGAATCAATTTTAAAATTGAAAGCTCTCTCATCTAATTTTAATTTTGAACTAGATTTAAGTGTTAATTAAACCAAATTTTAATTTAAATATTTCTATAATTTGTTTTATTTTTATATATTATATTGTAAAATTATTGTATAGAGGGGTTACAGTTACATGAGTAAGGAAATAAGCACATTTCTTATCAAGCATTGTTACCTCCTTCTATGTTTTTCCCCTATCATCCCTTCTCTCCCCACCTCCCCAACTCCTCCCTCCCTCCGCCCCCCGAAGTTGTAAAGTTTGTTTTCAACATAGTGTCTTGTACATCTCATTGTTACAATGGGTCAACCTCTATCCTTATTTCAGCATTTTGTTATTTTCCTTCCCCTCTCCAATTAGAAAAATGTATATACAAGATGCAGGACACCAGAATTAAATACACTGAAAATAGGGGTTATACCATGGCAGAAGAACATACAAAAGAAACAAAAATCACATAGTACAATATAAATACATATAATTTGTTTTAGAAACCTGTAAATTTTCATTCAAAGATATGTTCTTCCTCTGCCTGTTGAGCATTAATTCTTCCCTTTATAACATGTACTCATAATTCATTGTCACAAAGTTCAATTTTTTTCTGTATATTGTTTCATGTGGCAAAATTTACTTAAACTAAGTTCCATATATATTTTTTTAACTTGGCTCCCTTCACTATGCACATTATTGCTGATAGAATTCTCATTTCAGAATCTTAAGATCAAGTACTATTTGATATTCATACTTTCCAGCTCACTTTTCCTGTTTTGAAGTCTTTTATGTACTGACAATATATTATAAGGAGTCCTACTGCCTGTTTAACTTTTCATGGTGCCCAGTGAATGAATGGTAGGGTTGCTTGACTCATTTTAACAAGTGTTCAGCATGTTAGTTTCTTCAGTGTCCAATGAAAACTCCCAGAATGCACTTCAACTGGCTCCTTCCAGCTGCCAATCACCCCCTCCAAGTCACACAGAATATAAGCTCTCCAAGTCACACAGGATTATGGATAATTGTAGTCCCAGAACCAATGCAAGAAAATACTACCTAGCTCTGGGGAAAAAATGGTGGAAAATGATGTGATTAATTTAGAAGCTAAATGTGCAACCGCTTATCTTTCTCTGGTAGGAAAACTCCACGTTTCTTAGGAAAATATCTGCTAAATAATCTAATGAAAAGATCATAATTCTTTTCCTCTCTCTTATCTTTATGATTCCTCAGAATTTTAGCTAGTGGAAATTCTGAGTTTTTTACATGTCTTCAAGAAATACTTAGAGGCATGAGAAAATAGGTTTGCTATGTGCTTTCTAAAATCTTTCTGATCTAGAATGAGTTAACAGCCAACCTGCACTAGAAAGCAGGTCTCCTATTCCCTAGCCTTTCTGACAAAACTAACCACTTGTTCCTCCAAAAATAAAAGTAACAACAAAAAGATTTGTTTAGTTTGTGGCTATTGTGGGAATTAAGTGAAGTAATACACCTCAGCCATTTAATGGGACTTCTTAAGGTTGGTGCCCAACTTCAGTTCTGGTCACAGATGAGAGCAGATGCTCAGAGACAGAGATGGCTTTGCCATAGGCTACCCTGCTGCTCAGTCTGTGGTAGAGCCAGAGCTGGAACATAGGACCACCTAGGGGTGGAATGAAGGCTCAACTCTAACTAAATTGCCACACAGCAAGCGTCGTCACATCTGACCACAGATCCCACCCCTTTCTACTCTGCTTCCTTTGCTATCCTAGTCACGTTGACTGCAGGAATACTCAGTTTTCAGGGCCCAGATGCCAAATTAGATTATGTTGTGAACATTCAGTTGTCTCTCCATGCTACACCACATACTCAGCAGGCATTAAAACAAAAATTAATTGATGAAAATATATGGCAACCACCCAAAGATTATTTCAAAAACAACTTTTAACACTGCACTGCAACTAAAAATTAACAGGCTCTAAGGTTAGAACTTCATTTGTGGCATGAGATAGACCCCCCCAGGATCATTTTTATTTTTTGCTTTTTATTACATTATATATTATATAATGTAATATATATCTTGGAAAACAGCTGTCCTGATATTGTAATTCCTCTTATTGAATCGGGCCACAGGAATACATGAAACACATATTCTGCTCAGGGAAAAAAAAATACAGCAAGCCAAGAAAAGCTAATAAGCCTTGAGAATATCTCCCTGTCTATTATATCTACTTGAAATTATACTGATTATGGAATTATCTAGAAGAGTGCTTGCCCATCCTACCCAGGCCTTCACCTGAAAGATTTGAAGATCTTAGAGAAATTTTTCTACAATTATATAAATATAAAATGAGCAGGGTTAGCTAAAGTTTCATATTCTCTTTGCTCTCAACTATCTCTGTGATCTCAGCTAAACTCTTTAGCTGTGATGTTTTGTTTGCTGGTGGTGGTGGTGTGTGTGCCCATACAAGGTCTTGAACTCAGAGCCTCATGCTCAGGCTCAGCTTTCTTGTTTACAGCTAGTACTCTGCCATGTGAGCCTCGTCTTCAGTCCAGTATCTTGTAGTTACTTGGAGATGGAATCTTGCATAAATTCCCCCTCTCCTCTTGGGTTGGCTTTGAACCTTAATCCTCTAGATATCAGTCTACTGAGTAGCTAGGACTATAGGATTGAGCCATCAATATCCAGTTAAGTTTCTATTTTTCCCCCACTGGTAAAATAAGGTTTAGACTTAACCCAGGAGATTATAATAAAAATTTCACAGATCTTTTTACATGTACATGCAAATTCTTGGAGAAAACAAGCTCCAAACTAAAGCTCATTCCCATGGAGACTTGGACTCAGATGCTCTTCCCTCCCTGTCTCTAGGTAGAAACATTGCAAATTGTTTTGCCATTATAAATTCCCTCTCAATAATTAGTAGATTTTTCTTTCAAGTTTCTTCCCACATCTTCCTGATAATGGCCAGTAGCCAGACCTGAACAACAACAGCAAAAGAACAGAATGAATTTAAATTGCTTAAGAAACCTACTTCTTGCCAAGTAAGATAAATACATTTATGCCCCTTCCTTTGTTTTATTAGTATATATTAGTTGTAAGAGGGACGTTGTAACACTTCCACACATACACATTGTATGCTGTCCCATCTATCACTCTCTCCCATTTCCCACTTAACAAATTCAATAGGTTTTATGTTTTTATTTTCATGCATGGGAACGTATTCATCCTCTTTCATCCTTTCCATTTGCCTTCCTTTCTTGCTCTGGTACCCCCACATGCCAGACTTTTATTTTCCTCCCATTCATTTCTGCCATTTATTTTATTTTTTAGTTTATAATTTTATTTTTTAGTTTATATTTAGTTACACCAAGAAGTGCCACTATGGTATTTTAGATATGCATTTATTAGGTATTGCTCAGAATATCTTTTTAATTGTTTTCCCTACCCCAAATAAAAATAAAATTGGCACAGTTCCTGCCAGGTATGAGGATAGGGCACCCCTATGTTTGGACTCAGCCCTGGGGTTTCCCACTTGGCAAAGCCCTTGCTTGCCCTGGCCTATTGGAGAACCCACCCCTTCCTTGGTACATTATTTGCACAGATCTTGGTGGTACCATCTCTGATGACACTAAGTCAAAGTCTTGTCATTAGAGGTCCTTACCACCATACCTATATGAGACTTATTTGCCAGGATCTGAATTCTCTCATTTGGGAAAGTAAGGAAGAGAAGTGTACTTCTTGCTTCCATGGGTGTGTAGAAGACTACAATAAGAGGAGGGTAAAAAGGGAAATGGAAGAAACTGTGATTTATTTTGACTTGGTGAGCTGGGGTCTAGGCTTCCCCTAAGTTTGGGTTACAGGTTGTTCCAAGGTGGCAGATGCCTTTCCTCTTTCACTCTCCTCCTTTCCAATCCCCTAACACCTGCCCCACCACTACCACAATCCTGAGTCAAAGCTGAGGAGACAACCTCTCGCAGGCTCTGTCTGACCCTTGGTCCAGGGAAGCAGCTGGAAAGAACTGAAGATATGAGCCCTTGGGGAAATAGATGGAGAAACCAGCCCTGTTCCCACCCATCTTGAGAGGGAGAGGGTCTCAGCTTCACAGTGTGGTGAGTCACACTCTCATTTTCTTATTCATCTTAATGGAAAGGAACCATAGCCTTACATTTTACTACCTATTTGCCTTTTTTAGGGAAGATAAGCTGATTGTCACTGAGCCTACCAAAATAAGATATACAAAAACAATGAGGAGCAGAGGTTGGAAAACAACTTATAAAAAGTCTGTGCCTGCATTTCTTACCATAACTGGCTACTAGGTGGCTTAAGACAACAGAAAATTATCGTTTCACACTTATGGAGGCCACAAGTCCCCAAAGCCAGAGTTGTCAGAGCTCTTGGAAAATCCTAACTTCCTTGTTTCAGGTACTAATGGTTCTAGGCAGTCCTTGTCTGTGGCTTCTTAATTCTAGTCTTTGCCTCTGCAATCATGTGGCTTTCTCCCCTTTGCCTCCCTTTGTGTCTTAAAAGACTATTTGCCTTTGTATTTAATAATCCAACATTATCTCTCAAGATCCTTAATTACATCTGCAAACACTTTTTTTCCAAATAAGGAGACATCACAGGGGCCAGGTGTTAAACATAGACAAATCTTTTGGGGAACCTCACCTCAGCACATTACGGTTCAGATAGTAAACACTGTAGGCGTCTTGGGCATATGGTCTCTATTACAACTGTTCCACTCTGCCACTGCGATGCAAAAGCCAGTCCAGACGGTAAGTAAATGGGAGAGCATGGCTGCCTGCCAGGAAAACTTAATCTCTGTACACTGAAACTTGAATATCATAGAATTTTCACACATTGGAAGATGTTCTCCTTTTCATTTTTTTAGTCATTAATAGATAGATAGATAGACAGATAAATATAGATAGGCAGACAGACAGACCGACAGATAGATAGATAGATAGATAGATAGATAGATAGATAGATAGATAGATAGATAGATAGATAGATAGATAGATAGATAGATAGATAGATAGATCTTCACTTTTAGGCTATATGAAATAACAGGCAACAGCCCAGATTAGGCTCACAGCCCATAATTTGACAATCCAGGGTAAGAATAACAGAATACATAGATAGATAGATAGATAGATAGATAGATAGATAGATAGATAGATAGATAGATAGATAGAGCTATAGATATATATAAATCATCTTTTGAAGATCTTTGATAGCCTTCTATTAAGTCCAGCTACCTGTTATCCATCTACATTGTGTTTGTGTGTCTCTTGACACACAATGTGACCACTCGCCTTTTGGAAACTCTTCCTCCAGCCACTTAAATATGATCAGATGTAATTATGGCTTCATAAGAAACATAATAAGGTACTTAGTGATTTCCCAAAGCAAGAAAATGATGATCTTGATCTCCTTTACATGTATTTCAGCTATGCAAGTCTAAGAACAGCATCTGAAAGGAATAGAATCTTTGATAGGTATAATGGACCAGTTGAGCTGGTGATCTCTGAGAAGGGTGGATACGGGAGTTGTGAAGAGCTCACGGACATTGAGAGGGAGACAGAGACAGCAAGAAGAAAAAGAGGAGAACAGGGGGTAATCAAAGAGTAGGAAGAGAGGAAAAAGCAAGAGAAGTGGAGGAAGATCTGAGCTTGTTCATTGTATGAGATCATATTAAATCCAAAAGATACTAAATGAGCTTGACACTTATTAGGCCTCTACCATAAGAAAAGACAGAGACGTCTTAGACTGGAAGAAAATTACGGCAGGTGTGGAGTCACAATCCCAAGAATAAAGAGAGAATTTCTAAAGACTCAAGGGCAAAATGGGCAAGGATGTTGGGCAACAAGAGAGCTCCAGAAGTTTGGAGTTTATGTTTGTTTTCAAAATGGAGATCAAGGCGTATACACCTTCCAAAATAAAGTTGTAATTTCAGAGATCTTTCCTTTGGCTTGGAAAGGCGAGGTCAGAGACATCTCTACTGTGTGAATTTGAGTGAGTGAAGCAGCAGAGTTTTGGGGAAAAGGGCTGATTTCTAGTCCTGCTTCCATGAGTCAGGGAATGAAGGAAGGCAAAAGCCACAACCTGTGACCTGGAAGCCCGGGGCAAATGGCTGCAGAGAGGAGGTGGGATGGAGGACAAGCAGGGGTTTGATAACCCTATGAGGAGGGGTGAGCAAAAAGGAGTCCACCTGGCTGGCAGGACATAGGTGGGGGTACAGAGAGCAACCCAGCCAAGAAGGTCAGAGGACAAAACTGGCCCGTTTGAAGCCTTCCAGCCATAGTTCAAGCAAGATGCATGGGGGGCGGAGGGAGTGCTGCCCTACAGTAAGAATGAAAGCCAGGGGAGAGAGGAGATCCCCTCCTTAGAGTCACCATAATGGACAGACTCTAATTTCCCCCGTGGTTGTGCTGGATTTGATGTTAAACTCCCAGTGTTTGTGTTTCTTTTGTATTATTCCCTTGTTTATTTTCCTTATTTATTTTCTTAGCCGATTATCCCTAAACCAAACTCCCACTAAGAAATTTCCCAGGGGGAGCAGTTTCAGAGAGGTCCTCCCTTCTGACATGCACACTGCAGAAGGACTAACTCCTTCCCTATTAGCTCCCCTCCCCCAGGGGTGGTGGCGTTTGACATGTACAGAAACCGGATTTCATGCTTCTATATAATAGCAGGACTCTGGATTTTTAGATGGTGCGTGAAGTAGCACCAGGCTAGCTCTCCAGTGTGTCATACTCCACTTTGGACACTGGTAGGCACATCCAATGGAGCTTATGTTCTGTGAAGCCAGCACCTCTGCCACACAATGCCTCCTCCCCCCTCCCCCACTCCTCATCCAGCATGCTTGGCATTTACTGACATCCTACAGCAAGGCCAGACCAGTGTCCTTAAACAGCAGGGAGCGTGCCAGGCCTTTTAATTGTACAGTGCCCTGAATAATGCTGAATTGTGCTACTCACAAAGAGTCACTCTGGTAGAACATTTAATGAGTCTGATTAAAGTATGTAAAGTATGTTGGTGACCTATAATTAACTTCCATGGAAATAAAAGACATCTTAGGAGGCCAATTCCTATAGGTGAGAATGAAAACTGACTCTCCTTTGCCCCCTTTATAGGGCTGCCTGGATCCCCTGTAGCTACAAGTTCAAAGGTGACCAGCAGCCACAGGAAGGAAACAGGGTCTGTGCCAGGTGGATTTCAGGAATGTAACCCTTGCTGCTCGCCATGTGCTACACAACTTTGAGAACATAAAGATTAAGAGCTTTATTTCCATTGGGGGCTTTTTCCAATCCTAAAAAAAAAAATGATTCTACTTAGAATAATTTAAGTTAGCCCTGGAAGCTTCCTTAGGGCACAGACAGCCTCAATGCTCACAGTGACCTGTGGCTTATCCTTGCCCCGTGACCCCATTTTGGTGTCAAGACCATCCTGAGAGCATCAGTCTTTCATTGTGTCCAACTGAGACATAGATGAGTTCAGAAGAGATTCCTGACAACATCAAAGGCATCTCCTTAGATTCAGTTCGGGAACTTTTGCCTACATCTTTCTTTGGTTTAATAGTCTTGGATCTACCTACTGACAATGGTAATATACATATCCATCTTCCCAGGAGATGCTCTCAGAAGTTAATTGCATGGATGGGAGGGAATTCAACTGGGGTAGTTAGGAAAGCTGGGAGCCATATAGGCCTCTTCATTAATATTCATCAATCGCTTATTAAGCATTAGTTGAACATCAACTATGTACCAACTTGTAACCTTTCTGTTTTCAGAGTTGAAAGGAGTCAGACTTCTGATATTTCATCTCTTGACCTTTTGGCTGAACTGACATTCTTGATGCTTCTTTTCCAGATTTCCACAGAATTTTTAACAAAAGTTTATTAACCTAACTCATTGTAATTATAAACAAGTGCCAATGTGTTTCTCTTTTATTGTTTTGGTTTTGTTTTATGCTAAACTGAGCCCTTCCTAACCAACTCAAAATCCCTCATCTTTGCAAAACATTATTCCTGGCAAAGTGCTTTATGCTTACCAAATACACACTGTGGAGATGGATCGAGGAAGGGAGAAATGTAAGATGAAGACCATGACAATATGACCATTTGATGGTTGTCACTGAAATGTTCCCACAGAGGATCTAGAGAAATGTCGGGCCTGTGGCCACGTGAAACCTTCCAGTGTAAGTAAAGGGCAGTAGAAATGCCAATTGCGCCAGAAGCCAAGTATCTCTGGGTTATTTTTGGTGGGGTTGCTTTCCAGCTAAGTTCTGGGAAGGAACATGGTGTATATTTAAGTGCTGGCATCTACTTAGGCAAACAGGAAAACATTCTGCCACCTTACTTGACTGGAAGTGGAACTCTGCTCCCTTTCAGTGTCTGAAACAAAGCACCACATTGCAACACGGGTGGCTTCCCCAACAGCTCAGTTTGCGTCAGTGCAAAAGCACACAGCAGATCGTGTTTCTGTGTTAACAAGGTTACAGAACACAATCGGGATTAGACAAAACGAGCAGTGTGGAGGAAGTAATGAGGAAATTTTCAGGGCTATTATCTTGGTGCCATCCTCTAGCACAATTTCATGTAACAGTGTCACCTGGAAGATCCCCAGAACCCAAAATAATACCATCTGTTTGCATAGTGGTGTAGAGCTTAAGAAGAACATTTCTTAGTCTTTATCACAGTTTTTCCTGCAACTCTATAGATAAGGAAATTAGGTAGGACTCATTAAGATTTAGTGACTTCCCATAGTAAGTAGCAGGCTCCTCCATGGTTATGAGTATCACAAGAAATTCAATAATCCTCAGCTCAGCTTTCACACCCCAATAATTCCATTGAAAATAGTTTTATCATCACAGCCAGTTTTCTCATAGAGGGCAGATACAGCAGGCTCTCTTCCAACTTAACTTGTCTGACATGACCTTATAGACTGCCTCTTAATATTTTTATTATCTTTAAGTAGTTGTACAAAGGAATTGCTAGATTACTGTCACCCCTTTCAACATTCTCACTCACCCCTCCCAACCCACCCCTTCCCTTACTTATCCTGATATTAGGTTTTACACACACACACACACACACACACACACACACACACACATTTGCCTTTTAACAAACTAGTTTATGTGTACAATGCAGCTTGATCCTTACTTAAGGCTACCTTCTTTGAGTTCTAAAAAACTACTCTCTCTGAGTTTTCCTTCTTTTATAAACCAGTCTCATTGACTTTTCTCTCTGTGCTGAGAACCTATCTTGACCACCTTTTTTTTCTGTTCCTCATATCTTTGTAGAGTTCTCATTATTGTTCAATTATTTCATTCACCCTACAGGGTAAGACTCAACTCTCTGAAGCCAACCTAGATCATTGTACTGAATTCAAAATGCAAATGAGATATATGAGATATGAGGCTTAGAAATCTGTATTGTTATATCGAGAGACAGATAGATATAGACATAGATGCCAATGCTTTCTGCATCTCTGCACCTGGATGTGCCATAAGAACATCAGATTGTGCACATGTAAGACTGAATTTACTATACTAGACTAACATTACAGTGAAGTCTGCCCTCTCTGCAGCATTAATGTTTTATGTCCCCAATATTTCTTGCAGTACTGGACTCTTGGGCAGTTTTTGTCATGTAAGTCCTACATATTTCAACATGTGTTTATGTATTTCTAGGCACTAAATACACTCGTGATAATCGTAACATGCTTCTACTTCCTTTATATGTTACAAATGGCTAGGCTAGAACCTACTGATTTTCAACATCCTTATTCTGAAACTAGTTCTCTCCTGAAATCTCATTTGTTTTCTTCATTTTAATTAGTTTTTAATTAGTTTTTCAGTCAATTACCTTTACTTTTACAGATAGGCTATCATCTACACATAATGGCCATTTTCTCCAACTTCCTATTATTTATATTCCTTTTTTTTCTTAATTACACTGACTAGTATGCCTAGAAAAATATCACTTTTGGAAATAATAGTCATTTATGTGGTTTTTTTACTTTAATAAGAATGAACAACTTCTGTTTTCATCATTATATTTACAATTATTTGATCTGAAATTAAATATATATACTTCATTTTATTAATGGCATATTATTCTATTTTCATTTTGTATTAGTATATGATGTTAAATGTTTATTGAATATTTTTAGTCATTCAAAGAAATTATTACAAATTGTTCTATCATATGATAAATGATGTTAATTGAGTTCTTAGCATTGAATCATCTTTGTAGTAATGTGGAATTTTTTTCTTTTCTTTTTTTTTTTTTTGGGTCTGGTCGTGGGGCCTGAACTCTGGGCCTGAGTACTGTCCCTCAGCTTCTTCAGCTCAAGGCTAACGCTCTACCACTTGAGCCACAGCACCACTTCTGGCTTTTTTTTTCTTTTTGCTTATGTGGTGCTGAGGAATCGAACCCAGGGCCTCAGGCATGCAAGGCAAGCGCTCTACCACTGAGCTACCTTCCCAGCCCCTGGAATTTTTTTCTCAGAAAAGATTTACTTACTTTAAGAACTTAGAATCTTATTTAGCTGAGGAGACAATATTCCAAACATATTAATTTTTATATTTACTTCCGTATTTTCTATTTAATTTACTTCCAGGCTTCCTATTTTATTGCCTAAACCTAAACTTGTATTATACTCGTATCTCTCTGTGTGTTGTTTATAGTTTTATTTTTTAAGTTTTTAATTTTACTTTTTAGAACTTTTATTGCAAAAGTGATGTACAGAAGAGTCACATTACATAAGTGAGGTATTGAATGCATTTCTTGTTGAACAGTGTCATCCCTCCGTATTTTCTCTCACGTTTCTGGTTTTAGAGGGACCTTCTCAAGCTACACTTCTGAATCGCTTCTGAATGATTGACAAGACCTTTATACCAACTAATCTGTTACTCACTGCTATCACTAGCAAATAAAATTTTTAAATTTGACTTTATAAATTCATATGATAATATAGTCATTTTTTAAGAGCAATCTTTTCTGATGTAAGATTGTTACTTTTAGATAAAGTAGATGCTCAAATCTTAAATCTCATCGAGTTTTGGGGTTTTTTGTTTGTTTGTTTGCTGTGTCACATTTTGAGGGGGGGAAGAAGAGTCCATTGAAGAAGAACATTTGCTCTGTTTATTTAGTTGTAATTTCATAATTATTTCATAAATCTATGTTTATCCATCATTCCTGAGACAATACTGTTCACTCAGGGTTATGCTGACTTCTGTCAGAGACTGTGGATTTGAGTACTTGAATCTTACATCCAAGAAAATGAGAAAAATCCCCAGCTTTATTCTATAGGATACACCTGCTTACGAGGAGCAGAAGAGGCTTTGGCACCAAAGAGAACCTAATATTGTACCAAAGAATTCCTTCCAGTCCAAAGTGAAGAAGAGGGCTATCTCTGGGGCTGGGAAGTTGACTCAGTGGTAGAGTGCTTGCCTTGCATGCCTGAGGCCCTGGGTTTGATTCCTCAGCACCACATAAGCAAAAAGAAAAAAGCCGGAAGTGGCACTGTGGCTCAAGTGGTAGAGCGCTAGCCTTGAGCTGAAGAGTTGAGGGACAGCGCCCAGGCCCAGAGTTCAGGCCCATGACCGGACCCAAAAAAAAAAAAAAAAAAAAAGAAGAGGGCTATCTCAGAACACCACTGTCTATGCCTGCACTTTAATTATCATGCCTCTCTTGGTTGCAGAGTGGAGGACACTGTACTTCTGAAATAGTGGCCCATGGAATCCAGAATCTATTGCTCAAGTTTAGGAACATTTGTGCAGAGTTAGAAGTCTCTTTGGTTGTAGAAACAGGGAAAATAATTACCTGTGGCTGACAGTTTCACTGCCAAGCAGAGGAGGGTTTGCTCGTCTTGGTCCTGACATTAGAGCTATTCCTCTATAGTCTACCTTGGGGATTCCTTGTTTGGAAAAATTCTAAGCTTAGAAGTTTATAACAGTTGAACTGTATAGCCCATCCACCCACTTTCTGGATTAACTTTTCCTATATACAAATAGAATTGAGAGATATTGGTCCAACACTCAGTTGAAGTCACTAGCACCTCTATTAGTGTGTTAAAATTTTCATCCTTGTCTGAAAATACCCAAGAAAAACAAATTATAGAAGGAAGGACTTGTTTTGCTTATAGTTTCAGAAGTTACAGTCCATCATGGTGAAGAGGGCAGAGCGGAAGAGAACAGTTTACCTTATGGCCAGGAAGCAAAGAAAGACTGCCTGAGATAGGTGGTTTTCTCCTTTTTGACATGGAAGATCCTCAGTTGTGGTATTAATAAAGCCACCAGGAATATACACCATTTCTAGCTTTTCCTCTAATGTGGTTCTCTGTCATACCTAGTCAGAGCTCCCAGGCTGAGCATGGTAGTTCACATGATAGGGCCCTGCTCAAAAGGTACCATCCACCAAGAAAGCCTTTCTTCCTCATTTCTCAGTAGCCTGTGTACCTACTCTGTCTGTCTACAATTTTGAAGGCTTACTTCACACATTACTGGCTCTATGAAGCCCAGAAATACACCAAGTAGCCCCTTCCTCCGGGAAGCCAGTAACACACAGCACAAAGCTCTTAAAGTGTGCCTGTGAGGCTTTTGCTCCAGCTGTTATGATGGTTGAAGTTAACCAAGGGGTTTATCAATAGCACAGATGATGACTGTAGAGGTAGGAAAAATTCTGGTTCACACAATCAGAGTAAGGCTGACTGGGAATGCAGTATTTATAAAACAACTGAGATGATTCTGAGAATCCATGAGATTTCCGCTCTGGTTAACATGCTTTCTCCTCTCAAGTTAACCTTCCCTCCCCCTGGATAATGTATTCTCTCTCTGGATAAGCTGGTCTCCTCCCCTTTGGTTAGCAGAGACTCTTCTCTAATAGGACATGAATTCCTTAAGGGAAGGCCCTACGTTCTATCTGTCTTATGTCCCCAGCACCGTTCACAGTTCCTGGCACTCAAAATATGTGTTGCATAAACAAATGAACAATTGGAGCACCTCTCCCCTTTAGTTGCAGTAGGCATTTCTAACCCTTGTTCATAGTTCTGCTCACTCGTGTTTGATTTAGAGAGGAGATTATAAAAGCTTATAAAGGAGGCAGGACCCCATTGTTTCTAGTTTCGCAATATACATAAGATATTCCTGCCAAACTTACTATAATGCTTCTATTCTGCCCCTCTCCTCACACATACCATACTCACCACTACCTTGTCCTCTTAAGATAAAAACCCTGGGTATCGAAGGGGCTATTGTGGAACAGCTTTTGCTTTAATTTAAATATCTGGCAACTTCCAGCTTGGCATGAGGTTTGGCAGAAGGCATTGGACAGCTAAGTGCTAGACAGAAGATTTAAGCCACACCTTACAAGGACTGACTGGTGAAGCAGACATAATGTAGAAAGAATGACTGGAAGTGCTGGGCAGAGCACCACCTCATCTTCATTGGTCTTCATTGACCTTCACTAATGGTTACTTCAGACACGTCAGTACTCTCTCTGACCTCGCCAGAGTGGGTGATCGCCCTTAGGGCAGTAATGAGAATCAGATGAAATAATCTATGTGTCTAATAAACGGTTCCTCTCTTCTTATTGGTACAGTTCAAGCTTTGGGGAAAATTCTAGCAGAACAGTAGGGTACAGCATGATGCCTAGAGTTTCCTTCCAAGGTAGCCTGGGAAGACATGGGCTTTGCAGCTTCAGGAAACAAGCAGACCACAGTTCCAGTAGTATGAAAAATAAGAGTCACTTTCACAGAACATCCAAAGGTCCACAAGCTGTGGCTTTAAAGGGGGGGGGGGAGTGGCACAATATGTTTGCAGCAAACTTTAGTGCTTTTTGAGAAACAGGCCATTCCTTGTTCCATGCCACACTCATCTGTGTATTCCTAGTGTTCAACAAAGAACCTGATAACAGGATCAAGAAACATTTGTAAATGGAATTGTTTAGGAACAAAGGCATAGCTTAAGCCTGTCTTGCCCCAGTTCTTCTGTTCTTGGCTGCTTTTATCATCCAAAGAAAGTGTTGGCTCTAAGTTTGTGTTTCTCCTCCATGTAGGATGGAAGTAAGCTGGTGATGATTGAATACTACATTTTATTTCGTACATCCGCACGCTTCCCAGTATCCAGTTTTCTACCCTGACTCTTTAAACTTTCATTTATTGGATAACTTTGAACTTCTGTTTATTGGATCAAATTCTGAGTGTTACCGAGCACTTTTATGAGAGGGCTTCGTATTGGAGACAATACAAGTTCTATTTATTTACTGTTGTAAGGGAAAGTCACCAGTTGAAGCTCTAGCTGCTTTCTAAGGGTGATGAGTTCTGTGATGAGGCAGCTTTGTTTATGCTGAGATTATACAGGTATGGGTTTGCAAACTAGGAGAATTGGAAAGCTCCAAACACTAAAGGAAAAAAAATGGTTTATGCAGCCCTAGAGGGAGGTAAGAGAGGAAGCAAAGCCAATCAAACAACATGCTTTGCCCAGTGAGAACCCCTAAAGACCTCTAAATTCCCAGTTGTATGAGAAACACTAACTTTCATGGAAATCAGTAAAAGAGTGAGCTTTGTATCCACATTAATGAGTCTATGCATTTAGGAACTAGTCACAATGGCAACAATGAAATAAAAACCACAAGAATCCTCCTGAACCATGGATCAAGCTTTGGATTTTATTAAGACTATTAAAGTGGAATTTTATTTATTTATTTTTTTATTGTGAGAATACCATACAGAGGAGTTACAATTACATGGGCAAGATAACCAGTACATTTCTTCTCAAACATTGTTGCCTCCTCATTGTTTCCCCTTCCCATCCCTTCCCATCCAACCCCCACCCCTCCACCCAATCCTCTCCCCACCCCCCACCAAAGTTGTTAAGTTTGTTTTGCGACATAACGACTTGTACATCTCATTGTTGCAATGGGTCCACCTGTATCCCTAGTTAAATGATTTGTTTTTTTCCCTTCCCTTCCACAAATTATACCAACATCAAATACAATGAAAGCACGGTATACCGTGGGGGAGAGACATACAAAGCAACATAGAAATCATCTTATAAATATGATAGAAACAACTGCATGAAGGAAAAAAAACATTTGAATACTTATCTTGGGGTTCATTCCCCTAACATCAACTTATCTGACCTTTTCTACTTGACTCGGACATATACTAGTTATTGCAAATAAGGGAAACCATGGGACCTATGTTTCTTTGGGCCTGGCTTACTTCACTTAATAAAATTTTTTCCAAGTCTTTCCATTTCCTAACAAATGGGGCAATGTCATTCTTTCTGATAGAGGCATAGAATTCCATTGTGTATATATACCACATTTTCTTGATCCATTCTTAAAATGGAATTTGAGCTAAATTAATCTGGATCATTGTAGCAGCCAGGAAAAGATATCTTAGGGAAATGTGAATACCAACCGTGATTATTTTCATTTGTTCTTGAATTTTTGTGAATATTGTGTATGTGCATGTGTGCATGCACGCGCACACACACACACACACAGATCTTGGGACTTGAAATCAGGGACTAGGATCTACCCTTGAGATGTTTTTGCTCAAGGCTAATGCTCTACCACTTGATCCACAGCTCCACTTCTGTCTTTTTTTGTTTTTAATTGGAGAAAATACTTGGCTACCCAGACTTGTCTACCTAGACAGACTTCAAAATGCCATCCTCAGATCTTAGCCTCCTGAGTAGCTAGGATTACAGGCATTAGCCACCAATACCCAGCTTCATAAATATTTCTATGCTATTTAAAAATGTGGTTTAGGCCAAATCTTTTTCATGTGTTTCAACCAAACAGCTATTGTTGAGATTGAATGCAGAAACAGATTTCAGATTCTAATGCCTTCTAGTGAACCAAATAGTAGACAAATCTGCAAAAATGTACAATAATGCCACTCTATCACCAAATTGTCTTGCCAAATATATTCATTTTCATTTAATGTTTCTTATGAGGGATTCTTGTTGGAGAGGCAGCTAATTCTGTTTTGTGATTGGCATGCAGCTTAGTCCTTGTCCTCAAGTAGCTTACAGCTTCATCCTGCAGACTGGATGCAAAGCCAACTACTGGGCAGCATGCCTTCAGCTGCACTTCAATCTCAGTAGAGAGAAAGGACTAGAAGGAGCTGCCTTGAGTTGAATCTTACAAGGGGAGTGATAGGCTTTGACCTGGCCAGATCTTGGGAACAGCCTTTCAAGAGCTCTGTGCCAGAACCTCCTAAGACAAACCTGCCAGGAGATAGACAACACAAAAGGCAGCCTAGGCCACGGTTTAAGTCCATGCCTCATATAATCTACCTGTGAACTTTGTAGGCACCGCTGGCTGTCTGATTCCTCCTGGTGACTTTTAAATGCACTTCTCCAAGTGGCTATGGACATTTGCCTGCCTTTGCTCTTTTTCCAAAAAGCAAGCCAAGAAACAACCACAACAAAAATCCTTTTCAGCGACTTTCAGCCTACCACCTTCATTTCCAGTTGCTCTTTACTTTTCCAAATTAACTTGAGTGGGAAGCATATAGGCCATCGCCAACCACTTAGCCTCCATCCTTAAAAACAAGAGTGTGTATACACAGCACTAAGAGTAGTGGCTATTTCAAAAATTTTAGATTTGCAACTTCCAAAAGCTAACAGGTAAATTTAAGCATCTCCATTTCCATTGTGACCAAAGAAAAGATAAAAAGATAACCACGTATTATCCAAAAAATGACTACTTGGTATGGTGGGACTTGAATTTTCCATTTTAATAGAAACATGTTGATTTAAATGAACAAATGTATATTTCTGAGTTAAATGTCTTCCTTCCCCTCTAGTAACCTAGATGTGCATGTGAAATTAGCACTTTCACTGCGTATTTGCTGAGGGTTGTTGACCAGGACTGCTGTTTTCACTGTTGTCTGATTTTTCAGGCACTTTTCTCTCGGCCTCACCCTGTTTTCCCAATTCTGAATGAGATGTTAAATTTTGACTATGTCTCAAGTAAGCTTACTATTCAGGTTTTTAATCTCTCAATGGAACTTCTCAAATCTTTTATCTGAAGCTCCGCAGAAAAGAGATTATTGCATTACCCAAACTTTGATAATACTTGTTCATCATGTGGGGAAAAGAACGCTCTGAAAGACTCCATTTCCTAAGCAACAGTTTCTGATTCTCCAGGGAGGTTCCTAGTGTGGCTAAAGTAGAGAAAGAGCATGTGCCTTACTGGATCAGGGTGAAAAGGACAGAGAATCCCGGAGTCACACTGAGCTCCCAGATCCACAGATACAGTGGTAACCACAACAGGAAAGCCAGACATGCAATCTCCTTTACTACTCTCCACTTAGTAGAAAACCTACAGATGCCAATATCAGAAGCCCATTTCAGTCCTTCCTGATCAATGACCCCATGACTAATAACCCTGTCCAATGTGGCACCTGGCAATGGCTTAATTGTTTAGTTTCCTTAGAGGTAAAAATATGAATGATAATTCCTGGGTGAGAGAACAATTTATAGGAAATAAACATTATTGGAGTGTTTAATATGATACCCAAGCAACCCTATTTGTTAACCACTCCATATCAAATGTTTTAATAAATGTTAATTTTATTTCCCTTTCCTTAAGGAGGATAAGTTAATACTTTGTTTAGTGTAAGGATCAGCAAACTATAACTAAATGGGCTAAATCTTTCTGGCCATCTGTTTTATAGTGTTTTGCAACAACCATGCATTCACATGTTACCTATGGCTGCCTTTACCCTATAATGGGGACTAGAAAGCAGTTGCAATAAAAATAAAAGACTCAAAGAAGTAAAAAAAAATTACTGTGTGGCCCTTAACACAGAGTTTTCTCATCCCTGTGTTAGCAGAAAGGTGGTTAGCTTTTTGTTTAAGATGGTTAGCTTCTAGACAAGTGGAGTTAAGTCCTGGATCCAGTATTTAGTAAGAGTGAAGTATTAATTCATCTAAGTAAACCTCCTGAGACTCAGCTTGAGACATGCGGAAAGGGCGAGATTGAGAATTAAGCAATAAGAGATGTATAAGGTACCTTAGCACTCTGGTTCTTCCATGCCTCTCCTAGTTGGTAGGTGAAAGGAAAACCAAAACTCATCATTCAGTAGCAGGAAGAGACCTTAGGTGCAATCTAAGTCTGAGAACACATCAAAAGTACTGATTTCTGGACCTTGCCCCTAGAAATTCTGATTGAGTAGGCCTAGAGAAGAGTAAGGCGTCTTTTTTGTATTATAGTTTTTTATATAACTCTGTGACCATACTGAGGTTGTTACCAAATACCTCCAAGCTTCCAACCCAGGGTCAGAGATTGTCCCAGTACCCTGGAGGACACACACAGCCTGCCTTCTGTTCATCCTTCCCATCAGTGCAAGCAATGGACAAGGATGCTTGCAGAGATGTTGTCTAGACCCTTAGCAGCTTTATCTTTCCTCCAGGTCCTCTTGAGGTCCTGAGCTTCAGAACTCTAAGGATGCAGAACACTGGATTATAGAGTGTATAGCCTGATTTCATTCTTAATTATCCTTAGCTATATGAATATATATGCCCAAGAGGTCATAAACATTAGAGCCAGAGGATTTAAGATGACCCTAAGTCTTCACTAACCCAGCTGCAAGATGGCAAAGATTGCAATGCATTATTTTAATCACTAATATGTGGAGTTGGCTCATGGTGCACAGCTCCAAGCAGATAGGACCTAGTGCCAACAGTGACACCAATATTTGTGGCAATGTTATTCTAAGTTCTCTATCTTCCCACTGGGTCTCTGAACTATGGAGGACTGTACATACATCTTCCAAAGCATAAATTTGGAATCAGAACTGATAAGTGATGATCCCATCCCCACTATTTAACTGCTGTATGTCCACAAGCCAAAGTCTTATGCCAAAGTTCCCATCATGAAGGCGCATAGAGAAAGGAGAGGGTTGTGAAAAGGACAAAGGTAACACAATCACAAGTACAGGAGTATCTTAATACCAAAGACTCTCTGTATGCAGATGGATCACTAAGGAAGATTTGCCTCTCAGGCCTGCAAGAGGAAGGGAATCGAAGAGGCCACCATATGTGATCACTCTACCTGAATGGCTCAGATTCTGTTTATAGAGATTCTATTTTAGAAATACTAGTTTTAAATAATTTGTAGAAATGAAACCAAACAATCTGTCTCCTTCCTTCTGGAAATTCTGGATCTGTCTATTAAGTGGTTTAAAGAACTGGAACATGTTCCTTGAAGTCCTAAGAATGTCCAAAACACACACATCCTGGGTGTCCCTGAAATCTAGTAAGCACAAATGTGTCCAGTGTTCTCCCCAAAACACTAAGGGGATTGGTGTTGAAGCTAAGACATGAGCTCACCACTTTGGTAGGGAAAAACCAACTGTGCACACCATTGGACTACATTTTGGTACAAGAGCATCTCACTCTTTCAAACTAGTTGTACTCCCAATTGTAACCTTGTATAGGATGGCTATATTTCCTCCCATCTGTGTACAGCCTCTGACTCTAGATTGAGTTCAGTGTTCTCATAGGACTTTATAAAATGGCAAGAAATGAGCCCATAAATCCCACTGGTCATACTGCATCAGATGAGAGTAGCTTGAGATTTGGTTTCCAAGGTTGCAATGGGCCATCGAGTGACTACATAATGAAGGTCACCCTACAATAGATGAGTCTAACATCTGTCTCCTTTTCCCCAAATAAGTTAATGCCATAGATGAGGTTCTTTTTTATTGTGAATATTCTTTTTTTTAATTGTGAAAATACCTTACAGAGGGGTTACAATTACATGGGCAAGGTAATGAGTGCATTTCTTATCAAGCATTGTTGCCTCCTCCTCTGTTTCCCCTTCCCATCCCTTCCCATCTCCCCACCCCCCTTCCCCACACCTCCACCCCCTCCCCTGCCCCCGCCAAAGTTGTAAAGTTCGTTTCTCAACATGACGTCTTGTACATCTCATTGTTGCAATGGGTCCACCTGTATCCCTATTTAAACTATTTGTTTTTTCCCTTCCCCTCCACAAAGTATCCCAACATCAGAAACAGTGAAAACAGAGGTTATTTTTAGGGTAGGGACATACAAAGCAACAAAGAAATCATCTTATAAATGTGTTAGAAACAATCATAAGAAAGAGAAAACATTTGAATTCTTATCTTGGGGTTCATTTCACCTAACATCAACTTATCTCACCATTCTTGTCCTTACCAAATGGAAAGTTCTGTTGTCAGCATTCAAATTATCTAACAGTATTAAACCCTGAGTGTTGTGCCTTAAATAATAAGGGTTTATTCTGTTACATAAAATAAGAGAGAGAGAGAGAGGGAGGGAGAGAAAGAGAGAGATCAGCATTCTAAGTATGATAGATACATGAAAATTCTAGGTTTGTGTGCAAGCCAGTAGACACAGAAGGGCAGATAGGGAATCTCTATGAAACCATCATATTTAATGAACTGATGCCCTTCACGAGGCTTCTATTCTCAGGTTATCTCATGATACAAAGTGGGTGGTCACTGAACCTGTTGGATACTCAGAAGTAAATGTCTACAAATGGGTAGTACTTGACAGATTGCATAGGCTGATGAAGATAGATATTGGTCATTATGATTTGAGGTGTTTTCCTGGGTTCCATCTCACGTCTTAGCCCATATCATTCCCACCCCACCCCCAACAAATGGTCCCTTAGAGAGGGAGACTGTAGAAATGCCATCTGTGGCGGAGGCACAAGAATGAAAAAGCAATTTTCTACAATGACTTGATATCATGAAAGCCTTGTTATATGCTGTCCTCATCATCATGTTAGAGACTCCGTACTTAGTGACAAGGGCACAGCAAGATTCCAGGAGCCACTTAGAATGTGAGCCTTCCTGCCTTTTGTAAGATAATAAATAGCTCCTGAAGTGACACATGGCCATCTCTGTCAGTTGGCGCCATCACCCAGTGAATTTGCACCCACTCAGAGTAAATAGTCATAAGAAAGAAGAAAGACAGCATTGAGAGGAGAGGCCTTAAAGCCGGTTAGGTAGCCATGAAACAGAAACAAAGCTACTGAAGCTGTTCAAACAAATGTCTTTAATCTGTTTGAGACACCTGTTGCCAAGGCACACAAAAAGTCTCCCCTCCCTCCGAAGACCAAAGCCCTTCAGAACACAGTAGGAAGAAGAATCTTTTCATGAGCCCCTTTGGAGAGCATTTACAACTGGGCATAAACCATTATCTTCTCTATATGCTGCTATTATTATAAATAAAATCCCATTTTAATGAACATTGTTGGCCTTCCAATTGCTTTCTGTGATAATGAAGGTTGGTGCTAATGAGTTTGTTGCTAGAAATTATTTTCCTGATAGTCTAAATCAGGGCAGGAGGTAGAGAAGCCCATGTCTCTGTGCAGAGAACACGCTTGGCTCATGGCAGGATCTGTCTCTACCCTCCTATCTGCCTCCTTGGAACTCTGCCATGGGCAGCAGAATTAAAGCTTATGGCTGTGGGCCTCAGGAGGACTTAGCTTTCCTCTTCCCTTTGCTTGAGAAGGCCCAGATGATCACACCTAGTGAGAAATGCAGGAGAGTTCCATAGTATCAGCCATGCTGGCACCAAAGGGAGGCCTTGGTTGTCTGCCATCTCCATTAGCTCTTTCCTCCTGTTTACCAGTATAGACACTTGGCACTTTCTTGGTGCTGTGTAAAAGCAACTTCAAGTAACCACCCCCTATCTCCTTAGTCCAATTTCTTCCCCTAGCCCTTCCAATACATAAATTCTAGAGCCACTCCTGGCTTTAACCACAGTTTAGCCTCAGACTTTCCCATATATGTCCATGCCCCATCTCTGGGCCTCATAGAACTCATGTCTAGTGAAGGAGCTGGACTCTAACTCACTTTCCTTATCTTAGCAGCTTACCTACTCTCTGAGGTCCTGGATGTGCTCAACATGCAAGGATGATGGGCACTCTAACTTCATCTTGGTGCAAGTTGCTTTAGTATAATGAAGCTTTTACCTAATAGTCCAAACCAAGAGACAACATAAATGTTCATCGGAACATCTTCCTTTGATTGGAGATTGGGTCTCAGCCAGAGGTGGACACAATGATACCCTTAGGACATCTATCATTCTTTCTTTTTTGCCATCATGCAACCCCAATGGTTAGTGATCTTTCCAAGTTCTGTGTGTGGTTTAACCAGCATCAAGAGTTGTCTTTCTATCCTTTCTACACCTAGATGTCTGTGTTGTGAGATTCTTTTTTTTAATAAGTTTTTTATTGTGACAATACTGTACAGAAGGGTTACAGTTACATGAGCAAGGTAATGAGTACATTTCTTATCCAGCATTGTTGCCTCCTCTTTTGTTTTCCCCTCCCATCTCCTCAACTACACTCCCTACCCCCCACCCCACACTCCCTACCCCTGCCTAAATTGTAAAGTTCATTTTTCGACATAGCATCTTGTACATCTCATTGCTGCAATGGGTCAAACTGTATCCCTATTTACACATTTTGCTTTTTCCCTTCCCCTCCCCAAATTATACCATCATGAAATACAGTGAAAACAGGGGTTATGCCATGGGAGAGGAACATACAAAGCAACCAAAAAAGATCATATGGTACCTTATAAATACATTAGAAACAATAGCAAGGAAGAAAAAAAACACTTGTGTCCCTATCTTGGGATTCATTTCACTTAACATCATTTTATCTGACCTTTTCTGCTTGTCCCAGACATATACTAGTTATTGCAAATAAGTGAAACCATGGGACCTATGTTTCTTTGGCCTGGCTTACTTCACTTAATATAATTTTCTCCAAGTCTTTCCATTTCCTAACAAATGGGGCAATGTCACTCTTTCTGATGAAGGCATAGAATTCCATTATGTGCATATACCACATTTTCTTGATCCATTCATCTATTGAGGGGCATCTGGGTTGGTTCCATATCTTAGCTATGGTAAATAATGCTGCAATAAACATAGTTGTGCTGGTAGCTTTAGTGTGGTCTTGTTTGTGATCATTTGGGTAAATGCCCAAAAGTGGGATTGCTGGGTCATAGGGAAGCTCTATGTGTAGTCTTTTGAGGAACCTCCATGCTACTTTCCAAAGTGGTTGAACAAGTTTACACTCCCACCAACAATGCAGTAGGGTTCCCTTCTGGTCACATCCCCTCCGGCATCTGTTGTTATTTGAGTTCTTGATTATAGCCATTCTAACTGGGGTGAGGTGGTATCTCAATATTATTTTGATTTGCATTTCTTTTATGGCTGTGGAGGTTGAGCATTTCTTCATGTGTCTATTGGCCATCCTTCTTTCCTCTTCAGAGAAGTTTCTCTTTAAATCTTTAGCCCACTTATTTATCAGATAGTTGTTTCTTTGAGGATTTGTTGTTGGGGGACTTAATTTTTTGAGTTCCAAGTATATTTTAGATATGAGACCCTTGTCCATTGTACGGCTAGTGAAGATCTTCTCCCAATCCATGGGCTTTCTATTGATCTTGCTAGCTAGGTCCTTTGCCATGCAGAAACTCTGCAGCTTCATGCAATCTCATTTGTCCAACCTTTCTTTGATTTGTTGTGTTTCTGGGTTTCTATTAAGAAAATTTTGGCCTGTGCCAAGGAGAGCTAAGGTTTCTCCTATTCCCTCCTGTAATGTTTTCAGGGTGTCTGCTTTGACTCCAAGGTCTTTGATCCATTTGGAGTTGATTCTGGTACAGGGTGATATATAAGGCTCTAGCTTTAGTTTTTTTACAGGTGATTAACCAATTTTGCCAGCACCATTTACTGAAGAGACTATTTTCTATTCTTTTAGCTCCCTTATCGAAGATTAGGTGGCTATAGGTCTATGGGTTCATTTCTGGGTTTTCAATTCTATTCC
>NW_012267408.1:2554340-2565482 GCF_000151885.1 Dipodomys ordii
AGGAAGGAAGGAAGGAAGGAAAGAGAGAGGAGGAGGAGATAGGGAGGAAAGGGAGGGAGGAAGGGAGAATGGAAAGAAAGGAAAGAAGGATGAGGGGAAGGAAAGGAATACACAAAGGGATCCAGGACCTCCTGGCAGCTGGGCTATGCCCTCAGAGCTAATACGCCTCTATACCTGTCCACAGGTGTAAATCCCACCAGCTGCTGCCCTCCTGGTGCTTCCTGTTTTCTTCCTGTTTTCTCCTCTCATATGAACCTAACACTCACTGCTCATAGGTTTCATCTTCTGACAGTGAACCACTGGTTCCTGGTGTCATGGCATTTCTCTGTGAAGCTGTCCAACCACTCTCAGAAATTAGATTTAGAGGATGGCAGGGAAACAGGAAATTGAATGGAAAGGGGAGGCTTACAGCGTGGGAGAGGGTGTGTCAGCCTCTTCCTTTGCAAGGTATCTCAGTGTTGGCGTCTCCTTGTGAATGATCTTTCCAGTATGTAGCTGGCCAGGTGCTGGTGCCCACTCCACCAGAGGCAACTCTAGGTTGCATCGATTACCATGTTGAAATGTCTCCCTGAATTTGGTTCAGGGGGACTGTGGGAATGAATAATGCTGCTTTAACTTATTTTTTGCCCCGTGAAATACCATATAAGTGGTAAAATGAATATTTTCCTCCTTAACAGCAGCTATGAAGCTGATGCCACTGCCTCACTGGCCTTTCGCTGTTTGGAATATCTTTGGGCACTTAGCCTTGGACCCCGTCAGTCGAGTTGATGATTGAAATGTCTGGTGCCTTGGGCACCTTGGGTTTAAGTGAGGCACTTGAGCGTCTGAGAAGAGACCACATGGCCTCTGTAGAGATGAGCTACGAAAATACAAAAGGGAACATGAAGGGGTATTGTGTGTGTGGAATGTACCAGGCACCATCTAGTCTTTTTATGTGTGTTACCCAGCCACCTCTGGCAGTAATTATAGTAAATGCCATTAATCCTCATTGAGAAGAAGATAACTGGGATTCTTAGCTACCATTTTAAGAGAGATTAAGTAGCTGAAACAGCAGTAAATAAAAGCAATCAAGAGAAAACACACATCCTGTGCTAGGAGGCCAACAGAACAAATGTCTGTAATCTATAACTCAGCAGAGGATGGAGGCCAGGGACATCCTCCTCACAGGGAGGGCAGGCCCCAGGGTGGATTCTAAACACATGTCTGGGGAGTGTTTACTTTCTGGAAAGTATGTTTCTTTCTTTTGAGCTCTTGCTCTGTGTTTGGCAACACTAACCCCAGCATCTTTCATATTACCTTTGAAACTCAGCTATTCTCTCTGGACTCTTCACTGAGAATAGACAAAGAGACAGCTCTACAACAGAGCAGAGTTACTAGGGAGATAAAACTGTGGAAAGGGAGCCTCCAGCCAAAACTAAAGACTCACTCTTGCTCACAAGCTAACACTGTTAGAGTGGGTCGTGGGAATGCTGGAGCTGTTTGGTAAGGGGTTGATATGAAAGTAACAAATAGTGGGACATATATAACTATATAACATGCAAAATAGGTCACAGCTGGAGAAAGAGAAAGAAGAAAGCTTAGTGTCAGTTCAAAGTCTTGGTCTGTTCAAAGGCCCGGTCTGTTGCCAGACAAATGGGTTATAGTCGGTCAAGGAGAGGTGGGTAAAGCAGGAATGGCCATAAATAAAGGCACTGCTCTGGGACCTCAAGATCAGGACACCTGGCTGTTTGAACAGAACATTCAGAGGACTACTGAACTTTGTCCTTCCCCACCAGCCCTCTTTCTGTCCTTACTTCTCCATGATCATTTAGAAAAAGCAAACTCAAAAGTCAACCTCTCTGCCTGCTGCATACTAAATAGGAAAAGGAGCATCTGTAAGTAAGTGCTATCTTGTGCTGGACAGGTCTTACAAGATTCAGAGGAACAGAAGATGCTGTCCCGAACTCCTGGATAGGCTTCTAATAAAATGTCAGATGTGGTTATAAACAAGCCCCTTCTTTGCAGCCCTCTGGGCCTCTGTTTATGTTTTTGCCTTCTCCTACAAAATATGCTGCACAGGGTTTTCCATAGATGCACACGCCCACTCAACCTTCCAGGTCAAATTCAAATGTCATCTCCACTGCAAAATGCCCCTGATTTCCCTGACTGTTTCTCAGAGGCTCCTGTCTGTTGTGCTTTTGCTTCATGCTCATGGTAACTGCTGCAGCCAGCAGCATGCCAATCCTTATCTCCGTGTGTGCTTCTCCAAGAGACAGACTCCCACTGCACATGAACTTCCTATGCTCTGCTGTGACACAGAAAGGGGATTAAGTAAGACTTACTAAACAAACGACAAAAAAAAAAAAAAACAGGTACATAAGCCAGGCACTGTTAACTCATGCCTGTAATCCTAGCTACTCAGAAGGCTGAAATTGAAGGATCACAGTTCAAAGCCAACACAGACAGGAAAGACTCTTGCCTCCAATTAACCACCAAAACACAGAAATGGAGCTGTGGCTCAAGAAGTAGAACACTAGCCATGAGCATAGAAGTTTAAGATCAGGCCCTGAGTTCAAACTCCAGAACGTGCAAAAAGTGGCAAATCATAGTTCAAGACCACCCAAAGCATGAAAACTCAAAATAGTCGATCTCAACCAAAAACTGGGCATACAGCATGTGCTTATTATCCTATCCGCTGAGAAGTGCAGAATAGGCATTGTGATCCTGGACAGTCAAGGCAACAAATAACATCCTGTCTCAAAATAACCGTTGCAAAAACTTAGAGCACCTGCCTTCCAAATCCCAGGCCAAACCCCAGTATTTCCAAAAAATAATCAAATGATTATTTGTAGAAGCAAAGGTTATGGATATGGCCACCAGCTAAAAAGATTTTGATAAAAGATTTTCAATTCATTTTCAATAAAATGCAACCACAGTTATGACACTTGAGATTGTTCATAAAACAGTTTGGCAAAGGCTCAAACACATCTAAAATCTTAGTGAAACAAAATTTTATATTTGTCAAATAAAATGATTATCAAAAACAAATTAATGAACCAATACCAGTGGCTCATGCCTGTAATTCTAACTCTTCAGGAGACTGTGATCATGGGTTCAAAGCCCAAGCAAGAAAGCCCAGGAGACTCATCACCAGTTAACCATCAAATCGCCAGAACTGCAGTTGTGGCTCCAATGGTAGAGCACTAGGTTTGAACAAAAATGCTTAGGGATAGCACCCAGGCCCTGAGCTCAAACTCTAGGACAAGCACCCAAAAAAAGTAAATTAGTTTACTTACTCTACTCCTATCATGTTTTTGTAAATTTCAACAGCTATGTCTTCTGTTTCAACTGATCAACCATCAAGGCTTGCTTTGACACAGCTGCAAATTATGTGTCACCTGTTCCAAGTACATTTCTGTTCCATTGGTTTCTTAATTTAGCAAAAACATTATTTTTAACATGTGCTCATATTAGTGGCAATGCAAAACAAATCAATTATCTACGTTGTTGACGTTTGAAATGAATTTATGATGCCATTCACAATGTCGACTGTTTCACCTTCCAAAAACTGAATTCAGGAATTAATTGGATTAAAAGAGAATTGAATCATTATTGAACTGATTTTCTGTTTGAAAAATATGGTCAGCCTGATATAAAATTGGGATGATTTAACCACTTGCCAAGTTCTTCTGCTGACTGAGCCAACAATTGACTTTTTGTAAAGGCACAAAAAATATTGGGATTGAAAACCACTGAAATTAATTATTTAAATGACCAGTCATGCTTCAAAGGAAATGGACAAATGCTCCATTTTCTCTGCATATCACACTGTCTCTGAGCAGTAGTTTTGCTTAGCTTGGCTTGTTTTGGTTTCTGATAAATTTTCATTACGTAGTTCCGGCTGGCCTCAAGCTTGAGATCCTCCTGCCTCAGCCTCTCTCAAATGCTTGGATGACAGGGGTGAGACTCCATGCCAGCTACCCAGCTATCTTAATAACAAAAGAATTGTTATAGATGTATTTCTTCAGCAGATTAGTCTCTTGTTTCTCACATGTACAATAGTCCTATAGAAAGTAAATCTTTCAATTTACTTGGTACAAGTTACACATTTATTAGAAACTTTTGTTGAGAAGTAGAAAACAAGCACTTAATGGTTGATGAAGGAGGCACATTTATTTATAACTGATTGCTGCCAAAAGACCCCTTTTTACAACTATGCAGACATAATAAAATATAATTTAAAAATAAAAATGTTTTGAGTACTTTTTTTTAGTTCTGTTTTTATTTTTTTATTGTGAAAATACTGTACAGAGGGGTTACAATTACATGAGCAAGATAATGAGTACATTTCTTATTAAGCATTATAGCCTCCTCCTTTGTTTCCCCTTCCCATCCCATCCTCCCCCACCCCCCCACCCAACCCTCCTCCCCCCACCAAAGTTGTAAAGTTCGTTTTCAACATAACGTGTTTTAAGTACTTTTGTAACCCAGAAAGCACTACCAATCAATCTTCAGTCTATCAATCAACTACAAAGCTACCCACTTTGTCCCAGCTGTCCCTGCCTTAAGTTTTTTGTTGCCAAGATTAAAAGTCAAGTCTATGACCATCCAAACATAATGGCTATCACTTGGAGAAGAGAATGGCAGAGAATGGGAAATGCTAAACACATTTTGTGTGTTTCAGCCTCACAATAAATACATCTTGTTGTTGCTTACAAAAACTTCAAAATTGGTTAGCAGTAAACAGTAAACTAATGCCAATGTTACACTGCATAATAAGATGAACATTCTACCCTATCTCAGATTGTGGCCAGTTGTATTTTACTGGTTGGGATGCCCCAGGAGGAGCCACCAGCTTGCAGCTATTAAATAAAGTTGGAGTTCTTTGGGAAGTCAGTTGACACATCCAAACAAAATTATCTATTACAGAAGATGAAGAGATGGGTGAGGCAGTCCCATGCCTCAAGAAGCTGGCCATCAAGCCATAGAAGGAGTAAAGTATAAATTGCTATAATATAGAATGTGGGGCTGTATAAGGGAGAATGGCTACCAGGACAATATGGGGCGATTCTGTTGACTGTGGTTACAATTATCTCTCTAGAATTTTAAATAATCAAAACAAATTCCCCTTCAAGCCCCACGACTGACAAAAACATTTCCCTCAAAAAAGATGTTTTGGGGGTTTTCTGTTTGCTGGTTGGTTGGGGTGTAGTTTTTTGGTTTGGGTTTTTGTGGGAGATTTTGTATATACGCTAGTCCTGGGGTTTAAACTCAGGGCCCAGGTGCTGTCTTTGAGATTTTTTTTACTCAAGGCTAGTATTCTTCCACTTGAGTCACAGCTCCACTTCCTGCTTTTTAACTGGAGATAAGAATGGTTAATTGAAGATCAGAGTCTCACCATCTTTCCTGCACAGGCTGGCACAGATGTTCCTGCCCAGGTTGCCTTTGAACCTCAATCTCAGCCTCCTGAGTAGGTAGGATTACAGGCATGAGCCAACAGTACCTAGCCAAGAAATTGATTTTTTCATCTATGTTTAAAGGATAGATAAGATTTCCACAGATGGTAGTGGAATAGAAAGTAGCATCTGGGGGAGGGGAGAGGGGGGGGAGAGGGAGAGAGAGACAGAGAGAGAGAGAGAGGGAGAGGGAGAGAGAGGGAGGGAGAGGGAGAGAGAGAATGAAAGAAAGGAGGGAGGAGGAAGGAAGGAAGGAAGGGAGGGAGGGAGGGAAGGAAGGGAGGGAGGGAGGGAAGATAGAAGGGAAGAGAAGAAGGAAGAAGGGGAGTAAAGAAGAGAGGAAGGAAAAAGTGAAGGGAAGAAGGGAAAAGGAGGGAAGGAAGGAAGGAAGGAAGGAAGTCCTATACCGACAGACCACTGTGCTCAGATAGGACACCAAATTATAGGTAACAACCTTCCTGACTGTTGGTGGGCTATAACTTTATCTACCCAATGAGGTTCAGTTTTGGTGTCCTCGGGCCACTGAAGGTGAAGGATGTTCCTGGAGATAACATTGTATTCTTCTATGGTTCTAATTCCTCCTACTCTTCACTCACCTAAACAGCCCAGAGGGCAGCAAATCTAGCCCACTGCCTGTTTTTGTAAATAAAGTTTTAGTGGTACACAGTCATATCGGATCGTTTCCTTAATGTCTATGGCTACTTTGACACTACAAAAGTAAAGTTGAGTCGGGCACTGGTGGCTCACGCCTGTAATCCTAGCTACTCAGGAGGCTGATATCTGAGAATAGTGTTCAAAGCCAGCCAGGGCAGGGAAACTCCCTAAGACTCTTATCTCCAAAAAACCATTGGAAAACTGGAAGTGGCACTGTGGCTCAAGTGGTAGAGCACTAGCCTTGGGCTGAAGAACACAAGGACAGCACCCAGGCCCAGAGTTCAAGACCCATGACTGACAAAAAAAAAAAAAGAGTTAAGTAGTTATGATTGAAAGTATATGCTCCTTGGAAGTTAAAATACTTACTGTCTGAACTTCACAGAAGTTTGCCAACCCTTGATCTAGTCATATTGTCAATTGTCATCACCCTGGTCATTTAAACTCAGAATGATATAGGTCCCCTAAAGGAAATTTGTGCCAGGAAAGATGGGGACTAGAATTTGGGGGGAGAGAATTATGGATGAAGGAGCTCACAGGACAAACCTCCTTACTAAGGAAGATTTCTCTGCCTAGTGATTTAGGGCTAGAGTAGAAATTATGAAAACACACACACAGCATAGACTTTGCCATACTGAGGAAACACAGAGTGAGAGCTCTTTTTATAAGGTAGAATATGTAAGAAGAAGATGATCCCTTAGATTTCAACTGGATGGGTGGGGCCCATATACAATTCAAATCAGAGCTGATGGCTCCCTGTGGATTGGAAATAATCTGAAGTGGAGAGCAAAATCCACATTCCCCACAGCCTCTGTACCCCTGACTCTGGCAGACTGATTAATGCATAAGCCAGAAAGATGTTTCATTGACTGCCTTAGAGTCTCATGAGCACCACGCAATCAATAAATATTTATTAAATGTATTTTCCCAAGGCTTGCAGCACTTGTTCAGTGATATCTTATAATCAAATAAGAAGAAATTATTCAGGGTGGCTCATAATAAACATACAAATGTATGTTAATGGGATGCAAGCTAGGAATGAGTAGGAAAGAAAATACTCATCCATCTATGGACAAATTATCCAAATGACATAGCTTTTGAATAAATAAGAAAGAAGCACATTACACAAGTCACAGAATTAAGAAATACAAGAGAAAGAAGAAAGGCAGACTGCTTTGAAAAGGGGAGATTTATAAATGATTCTGTTTTGAACAAATTAAAATATCCACATTTTTTAAAAGCCAATCTTTTTTACTGTCTCTGGCTTTAACTGGGCTGTAGTTTTATCTGTCAATAAAATAGCTCCCACACTCAGGAACATCAGAGTTAACTGAAAGGGGATCTCACACTGCAATTTTTGCAATAAAGATAAAGTATGGCTTTCTGCCGTCAATTTGGATTTATGGCACCAACGTTCTGATGCAATCCCCCTGAAGCACACACGTTAGCTTCTATATGGTGTAGCATCAATTTGGCATATGGCGTATGGGTATTACGCTTCATTTATTTAAGATCAAGCATTTATCCTGAGTTAGAAGCAAATTAAAATCTTGCATTGGAGATAATATGAAAAGAGGACAATGTAATTGCCACAGTCTCCCCTGTCTCCTCTTTCACTGTTTGAGATTGCTCAGTGAGGAGAGACACCTGGGTGGAGTTGGAGACTGAAAGTGATTTAAGATATCTTCATGGTTGCTTATCTCGCTTTTGGGGGAGGGGACAAAAAAATCTTGCCTTTGGGAAATGATCTGTTAAGTAATCCTACAGTTTTAATGCAAACACTCAGATGCTGGGCATAGCCTTGCAGGTTCAACCCTTCATCAGAGTGGAAAGATGATGGTTGCTTGAGTCTATATTCACTGGTTTAGATGCTAGGGTTCCCCTCCCTCATCACCATCCCACGACTAAGAAAGCAAGGTCCCATCACTGTCCGTGGACAAGGGGGACAACACAGTGTCCAGGAAAAAAATCAAGACCTCTCAGGGTTCTTTTCAAGACAGTCATGAAAGATCAGGGAGTCTGTTTTGTACTTAGGTTCTTTTAATGGTAGCAGAGGCTCATCAGAATGAGCTAAAGAAGTCAAGCAATGTTTGATTGAAAGCCATTTGAGTTATCTTCACCCTTTTTTGTTGTTGTTGGTTATAGGGCTCGGCCCTGTCTCTGAACTCTTTTGCTCAAGGTTACTGCTCTACTCTCTACTACTTTGAGCCACAGCACTTCTGGTTTTCTTATGGTTAATAGGAAATGAATCTCATGGACTTTCCTGCCTGGGCTGGCTTTGAACTGTGATCCTCAGATAGCATGCTCAAAGATTTATTCTTGGTAGCCAGGCATTGATGGCTCATGCACATAACCTACCTCTCCGAAGGGTCAGCTCTAAGAATTGTGGTTCAAAGCCAGCCCATGCAAGAAGTGTGTCTTATCCCCAATTAACCAGCAGAAAGCCAAAAAGTGGAGTTGGGGATCAAGTGGCAGAGCCTTAATCAAAAAAGTTAAGGGACAGCACCCAGGCGGCCCTGAGTTCAAGCCTAAGTACCAGCACACACACACACACACACACACACACACACACACACACCACAAGAAAAAAAATTTACATTTGTTATGAATCCCTGGAACTCCTCCAAGTATCTTCCTAATTCTAATCTGCCCTGATTTTAATAATACACATCCACTGACAAGAAGACACTGGCTCTGAGCGTGCTCTGAGAGAGACCTGAAGCATCCCCCTAACATCCACCCTCCCTACACTGTCAGTATCATTGCTTTTACAGCTCAAAGAAGGAAAGCCCGGGCCCCAGCACAAAAATGCACAGAAATCTACTCTCAGATTTCAATCATTTGTCAAAACAAAGCTATCAAGCTTCCCAGGAAGTCAGATATGATTCTAATACAGAGATAGAGAAGGCTTCAAATGCTTCCTGCTCTTAGAACAGGATGCTCAGCAGGTTTGCCCCAAATCCAGCTGAGCACACCTCTTTAAACCTCTCCAATAGACCACCTGCCAGTTCAAGGCTTGATTATCTCTGCAGCTTCCCTAAGGCTCTGTGGTATTGATCAGATTATCCCTTGAGGTCACTTAGCCTGCTGTCACATTCTGTAGCTGATTATTGAAGCGTCTTGCTTTCCTGGAGAAATTAGGTGCTTATTGGCCAGAAGGGAACAGCCATGATCTGCATGTAGCAGGTGCTGGGTAAGAATTTGTTGAGCACATACTGAATGAAATAGTTTTACTTGTATCCCTGGCTGTAGTCCTCACCTGGAGATCCTAGGAGTCTAAAGGCCTCAGTAAAAAGAGTTATATGGAATTTTGTAGAGCCAGCTGACAACTGTGCTGCTATTTGTACATTTGCGAAGTTTCTGTTGACAATTCTGTCCCACAGATGCCAGAAATACCTGCATGTCAGAGACTCAAAAGTGTGATTCGGAGGTGTTGTCAGATAATATTTAAATCCCAAAGGCTGTAAAAAGATCATCCCTACCCTGAAAAAAAAATGCGTATTTTAAGAGAGGAACCCATAAACTTTGTAAGAAAAATATCCATAGGGAAATGCTTGGGCAAAGGAAGAGGCAGAACTGATTTGCTTATAAGTGATAAGAAATGCTGATTGCGATATCTATTATTGTTCACATCCCTGCCACATCTCAGAGACGATACACAAAGGCAAATGGGATATTGCTACTCAGACAACACTGTTTAGTGCAAACCCTAGGTGTGAGGTATGGTAGGAATGGCACCAAAGATCTCAAAGATGTATTCACTGTTTCCCATTTCTTGCAGCCAGGCTTCATCCATCCTGCCTCTAGCTTTTCACACCATCTACTGCATCTGCTTTTGCATGCAGGGAGACTTTCTCTTCATGAAGGCCATGTGCCTCATATTCACCCAAGATGCTCTAGGAGATGAGAGATTTCTCCAGGAACTATGGGGGGTGTTGCCTTTGGGCCACTGATTTCTGTCTCATGCACATTCATATCCCCCCAGATTATATGGCTGATAATAGGTTAGTATGTATTGATAATACTACATGAGGACTTTTAAAACGCCTGCAGTCATGTGTCACTTAACAGTAGAGACATGTTGTGAAAAATGCATTAGACAATTCCGTCACTGTGCAAGCCTCATAGAGCATATTCATAGAAATTAAGACAGCTCTGAAACCATTAGGCAATATCATTTTATGGTACCAATTCATATATGCAATCTGTCATTGACTGAACTCTCTTTTTGCAATGTATGACTTTTTCTTTTTCCTTGTGGGTATTTGGCTTGAAATTCAGGGCCTCGTGCTTGTTAGAAAAGCACCCTACCCTCGAGCCATGTCTCTAGCCCTTTTTGCATTGGTTATTTTTGAGAAGAGTCTCACTTTTTGCCTAGGCCAGCCTGGACAGTGATCCTCTTATTTATGCTTCCTGCTGCACTTTTGATGACATGTGTGCACTACCACATCCAACCTTTTATTGGTTGAAATGGAATCTCAGGAACTTTTTATCCTGGCCAAATTTGATTCCTAGAGCTCAACTTCCTAAGTAGCTAGGATTACAGATGTGAGCCAGGGCACCTAGCTCAGAAGTATATATAGACCACCATTGTCTCTTACTCCAAAAGAGATAAAAGAGTCTATATATTGCATAAATTTGCAACATCATTCTTATTTTTCCAAGTTTTCCATAATCCTTTGACCTGTACTTGGTTATCATGTCCCTAATGTGAGGATTTAAGTGATATGAATGTCTCCTAGAATGTTGCTAGATGGGTCTTCAAATATTTTAAAATGTACAGTTGGAGTTTTTCTTTAATGAATTTCATAAGTCAGAGAGCCTAAAAATAGACCATAGACTATAGTTGTCAGTGGCTTCCTCCTGTAATCCTAGCTACTGAAGAGGCTAAGGTTTGAGGATCACAGTTCAAAGCCAGCCTGGACAAGAAAATTTGTGACATTCTTTTTTTTTTTTTTTTTTGGTCCGGTCGTGGGGCCTGAACACTGGGCCTGGGCACTGTCCCTCAGCTCTTCAGCTCAAAGCTAGCGCTCTACCACTTGAGCCACAGCACCAC
>NW_012267408.1:2569112-2710408 GCF_000151885.1 Dipodomys ordii
AGGAAAAGAAGAGACTCACATGATGTGCTCAACCCAGTGACCTAGTATGGCACCTATGGAAAGATCTGGTTAATGTTAACCACCATTATTAAACTCATTCGTTAATAGGGTCCACTGACAGATGACTGGAGATAATGGTCTGGGCAGAGACTTAGGCTCAATTTCTCTGATAGATCATTTCTGCCAACTAATTACATAAAGGCATTTTGCAAAAAAAAAAAATGTAGATTGCTGAAAATGCCTTCTGGCTATGTGGTAAGCCTCAAACCCTAATCATTTTTCATTCAGATCTTTATTAATACACAGATTAAATAAAGCACTGTAAAAGACAGGCAAATCTTCAAAAAAGAAAAAAGGGGGAGCGGGGGTGAGCACTTTAACAAAAGAATGCCCAAAAGTTTTGAGCATGCACTTGACAAAAAAAATCTAAATGGGTAATAAATCTATGAAGATTAATTTATAACCAGCAAAATGAAAATTAAAACTATAATGATAACATACCATATACCATCAGAATACACACATTAAGAAGTCTAAGGTTAGGCATGGTGATGCATGCCTATAATTCCAGTGACTCAGAAGACAGAAGCAGGAAGAGCATGGTTTTAGGCCAACCCTGGCAAAATTAATAAGATCCTATGTCATAAACAAATACGAATCAGAAGGGGGTTAGAGCGTGGCTCAAGTGGTAGAACACTTACCCAAGCACAGGCCCGGGGATTAATCCTCAGTAACACACACATACACACACACGCACACACACACACACACACACACACACACACCTGAAAAAACTAATTATTTTGAACTTTTGGTACAAATATGAAGTAGTAAGAACTGCTAGAAGTATAAATTGTTAAATCTACATTGAAAATATTTTATAGTAAAAAAAAAAAACTATCTTATAACTTGGAAATTTTACTCCGAGATAATTAACATTGTAACTCTCATACATGGAGCCAGGCATGGTAGTGAACATAAACAATACCAGCTATTCAAGAAGCAGAGATTAGGATTATCTGTTTGAAACCAATCCAGGCAAAAAGTTAGCAAGACCCCAACTCTGCCAATAAGCCAATCATGGCATAGTTCAGGTATATAAAATTCCAAATCCTTAGGAAGCTCAGGTAAAATGAACATGACCTAAGGCCAGCCTGGGGGAAAAAAAACTGTGAGATCTTATCTTAAACAATAAAGTAAAAAACTGGGGAGGTGTTGCAAGTGGTAGAAGGCTTGCCTAACAAGTATGAAGCACTAAATTGGAAACCTAGCCCTGAAGCTGGATGCTGGTGGCTCATGATTATAAACCTAGCTACTGAGAAGATCTGAGGATTGTTGTTCACAGCCAGCCTAGGCAGGAAAGTCCATGAGACTCTTATCTCCAATTACCTACCAGAATACTGAGTGGCTCTGTGGCTCTACCTGGTATGCACTAGCCTTGAGCAAAAGAGCTCAGGGACAGCACCCATGCTAGGAAAATAAATAAATAAACAAATAGACATACAAAGCCAAATCCATCTAACGTTCTGCTCCTATCATTATTTTTAATTCCCTAGAAACAATTCATAAGTCTATTCCCGATAGAATAGTGTTGTAGTGCCAGCACATAATGGAATACTTTATCATTAATAAAGTAAAATTAGTTTCACATAACATTGGTGACTCTTATAAACAAAGTTCTAGAGCAAACAGAATGAAATGCCCTTTTAAAAATATGTAAGTGCATGGCAAAACTATCAGTGGCCAGTGTGCAAAGACCCTGGTTCTCAACCACAGGAAGGAGAGTCTGTAGTTGAGAATAGCTGTAGTATAAAATCTCTGAAGTGAGTCACTTTAATTTTGACAACTGCCCTCCAAACAAAATTGTACCAGTGCATATTCCCACCAGCAACGTGTGAGAGCTCCAGTTTCTCCATAGCCATGGCTTTCTGATTTCACTCATCTGATGGGGAAAAAAATGATATCTCATTATAGTTAAAATTTATATTTCCCTTATTGGGAATGAGATTGGATGTCCTTTTCATTTTTTGTTAGGTATTTGCATGTACATTTCACAATCTGTTTATTTCATTTGCCACATCCTTAAATGTATTTCTATATCATGAAGTGAATGTGTATGTGTATGTGCTGCCTGGATACATGTCGTAAATGAATCCTCTTCTTTGAAAATGGGTTAATCCAGTGGTTTCTCTTCATTGGATAGTCAAAACACCAGACTTGAAAACAGGCTTCTTCTAGCTGCATCTCTAAATCCCTGGGAGGACTGGCCTGTTTCCTCTGCCATTCTCTGTTTACAACCCTCAGTAACAGAAAATTATGCTAATGTTATAGCATTCACAAAAATAGAAACTTGGCTTATCATTACTATCATATCGTCTTAATTTGTAATCAAGTCCTGTCATAATTAGCAACCTAGGAGCCTGGCCATAGTTTCTCTTCTACAATGGTTACATAACCCCATAAAAATGGATTTGATTGACAAATGATAGCAGATGCTTTCATATGTGGCCCAAAGTAACTCTTTCTGCCAGAGCAAAAATCACAGAGAAAGGGTGACAGTGATCAAAATGTATTGTATTCATAAACTGCTTTGTGGAATGGCAATTTCTTTGTACAACTACCTGAAGATAATAAAAATATAAAGGAAAGCACAGAGAAAGAAAGGTGAGAGAATTTTTTTTAAAAAAAATTGGCTTGATAAAACTAAGAAAAGTGCAGGAGCTTTCAATGTTAATAAAAGCTAAGGTAGTGGTAGAGTGGTTGCCTAGCATGCATGAAGCCCTGGGTTCAATTCCTCAGTACCATATAAACAGAAAAAGCCACAAGTGGTGCTGTGGTTCAAGTGGTATAGAGTGCTAGCCTTGAGCAAAAGAAGCTCAGGGACAGTACCCAGGCCCTGAGTTCAAACCCCAGGAATGGCAACAACAACAGCAATAATAATAATGAAAGCTAAGGCCTCTCTTGCAGATACTGTACTGGGGGTGAGAACTCAGTGGTCCTAAGGTAAGAGGACAGTGCCCCTGGGGATTAAGGGGGATGAATGAGCCAAAAGAGGACCTTGTATCAGAAGGACTACCACAAAGTCTGGAATGAAGAAGAAAGATGAGAACGACATCCAAAAGAGTGAGATTTGGGCAGCCTGTAGCTTCCCTGAGTCATTTAAAAATGTTTATCATAGGTCATTGTCTGACACTTCTATCTTCGTCTATTCTAGTAGGGGGTTAGCAAAAAGGAGACCTTCCTATCCTTCCACCAGGAATGGGAAAGGAGGCTATTGTAGAAAGCAGTAGCATTTGTGATTCTAATTACCTGGGAAAGGTACATGAAGATGAATATATTAATTCTGAATATAAGTACCCACCACAATTGCAGCAGGTATCAATTATGATGGAAGAACATAAAAACAAGCTCCTGCCAACATTTACAGCACTTTCCCCTGGAGATATTATGATCCATTAGAGGAAACCAGTTAAGAGCTTTATGTTTATATTCTTTACTTTCAATAATAATAATAACAACTAATAATAATAATGATAAAAAATCAGCTCCCTGATAGAGTAAAAGCAGGAGAAAATGATAGAAAATAGCTTGCATTATTACAATTACTTCTCAAATTGTCTACTTTCTCGATTCAAATATTTAAGAGAAAGAGAAGGAGGAGGAGGAAGGGGTGGAGAAAGAGGGAAGAAGGAAAGGAGGAAGGGAGGGAGGAAGGAAGGAAGGAAAGAAGGAAGGAAGGAAGGAAGAAGGGAGGGAGGGAGGGAGGAAAGAAGGAAAGGAGGGAGGGTGGGAGGGAGGGAGGGAGGAAAGAAGGAAGGGAGGGAGAGAAAGAGAATATTCTTTTGCCAAGCTACTCCAGGCCTTGGCTAAGAGGCAGGAGCATGTTTGTGTTTTCAGGAGAGATTGTTTATGGTAGTTGTTGTAATTCATCTCCTTCCCTGACATCCACTGCATTTAAAAATATATCCCAGGCTTTCTAGCATTGTCACCACTGTTGATGAAAAGCAGTTGAACCAAGAATGAAGAGTGCATTGACACTATGGGGAAGTTCATGCCATAAAAAGAAGCTCTGCATCTTGACTGTTAGGAAGAAATTAGAACAAACAAAGGGAAAACAAGAAAGGGGAGTGAGAGAAGAATAAGGGAGGAAGGGAGGGAAAATAGAAGAAGAAAAGGAAGGGGGAAAGGAGGAAAGGAAAGTAAAAGAAGAAAGGGAGAGAGGAAGATAGGAGAGAGGAAGCAAGAGGAAGGGAGGAGAGGAGAGAAGAGAGAAAGGGAGGGGAGAGGAGGGAAGAAGAGAGGAGAGGAAAGGAAAGGAGAAGGAGGAGGATTCTTGGAACAATATGGAATTGATTCAGTTACTACATAGTCTGGCATACCTGAAATATAAACAGAAAGAAAAGAATTTGTTAAACACAAACCTACAGGTGCATTTCTTTCACAAACATGGACATAAACACCCCCGATAACATATTCACAAAAAAATCCAAAATCATCTTAGAAGAGCAATGCTTCCTTTTTAAGCATGACTTTGTCTGGCAAATAAAATTATTAAATTATCAGGAAATCTATTATTGTATTTCATCAAATTAATTGGCCAAGCAGAAACCTCACAAATTCATCTCAACAAATGTTCAAAATAATATTAATGCAATATCTGTTAAAGAAAAAAAAGTAACTTACATCAACAATAAACCTGGACAAAATAGATCTCTTTTATAACAAAAATAAAACAAGACAAGAGCATTTAGAATAATTTAAAAACAGCCAGGACATAAATGAAAGAAAAAAGCCTCATGCTATTCTAGGCTTTGCTAATTGATGTAAGGAATAGATGAACAGTATATTTTACAAGATGCAAGACTCAAAAAAGTATGTAAGTGTTTATAGAAAGCAGTCTCCTTTTTATCTTTAAATAATTCCATAAAGAGATCAGTTCTTCTCAGACTCTCAAAGTATATCCAAGAATATGTCTAGGTGATTTATAAAGTTCATTATTTGAAAGAATAAATGGTAACCAATAGTTTAAGAAACTATTGACCAAGGAGAAATAATAATTAAAAATAATGAAAGATAATGAAAATAATGAAAGAGAATAAGAACTTGCTTTTTAAGGTACTGGAGACTAAAAAATTACACAAACACATACACACCACCTCTACCACCCACACTAGAAACCATGGATATAAAATTTTATATCTGTGCATGATAAAGATTTGTCAAATCCTCAAGATTCATCTCATACTTTATTTTGAATTGGATAAACCAGAATACTTTGGAACTCTTCACTAAAATGAGGTTTTAGATAACTGCATAACTTCTAACTTGGAGAGCTGCAATAATAATTAGAACCCCCTACAGAAGCTCCCTTCCTAAACAGTATGTTTCGTTCATCTTTACAGATAATCTACTTTGTTGCTTATAAACCAGGAAACATAAAAGGTAGAGTGGAAAGGATTTTCTCTCCCTCATCCAGACCTTTTCCATAATGAAGGTTCTCAGTTGGGGTGAGCTCCCAAAGTTTCTTCATATGTTAGGAAGTACAACCCTGTGTTCCTATGTTAAGTTTCTGAACCAAAATACAATATATAGTACATCCTATTCTTGCCTTCCCCGATGATTTTATTTTGACTATCCTTTCCCCTCAGTATATTGCAAGTCTTCTTTTTAATTGTTTTCTTTAAAACTTCCTGGCATTCCTTTGTATGGAAAAATACCATAGTGTATTTCTTTTTTGGAGAGAAGTACTGGGGTTTCAACTCAGCCTTATAATTCGTAAGCAGGTACCCTACCACTTGAAGCACACAACACCCAGCCCCTTTTTGCTTTGTTTTTCAGATAAGGTCTTGTGTTTTTGCCAGGAACCCACCTGACATTGATCTTCTGGCCTTAGGCTCCTAACTAGGTAACTAGGATCACATGCACCACCAAGCCAGCTTAGTGCTTGAAATCAAATTTGGCTAATGTTTTGCCTAGGCTGACCTTGAACCACAATCCACCCAAATTTTACCTCTCAAATATCTAGGATTATAGAATTGAACCACCATGCTGGGCTCTATAATGTACTTTTTGATAGGACATGGATTTCTATTTGGGTTGTTTCCAGTGTTTTGTCCCTTTCAACTATATTGCAATGAATAGTCTCCACTGCTGTTAGTGATGAAGTATAGAAATCTGATGGTTTTGCTTAAATCCTTTTTCCTAAACTTATTCAATCACAGAATCTTCTGATTAACTGTCAACATTTTTCCAGAAACATTATTCATAAGCTATATTCTAGAGAAATGCTGGGTTAACTTTAAAACTGCATTTCCTTCCTGCAAATTAAAACCAGTATCTTCCAAATAAGGTGGGATGGATGCCTTCAAAGCTTAACACCCAAGGCAAAAGCCAAAATGAGTTTGCTAGTCTATTGGACCTCAAGATATGGACACAAGAGGTCCTTCTTTGTTGTTGTTTTAAATGAACTGTGTGATTTTTTTTTGTCTCCTTTGTATGTTCTTCCCCCTATGGTATATCCCCTGTTGTTACTGTACTTGATTTTGGTGCCCTGCATCTTGTATATACATTTGTCTAATTAAGGGAGGGAAAGAGGAATAACAAAATGCTGAAACAAGGACACAGGATGACCTACTGCAACAATGATGCCCATAAGACAGTAAATTGGAAATTAACTTTACAACTTGGGAGAGAAGTAAGAAAGGTGGGGGAGGGAAGAGATAGTGGGAGAACAATAGGGAAGGGGTAACAATGCTCAACAAGAAATGCACTCATTGCCTTACTTATGTAACTGTAACCTCTCTGTACAGCATCTTTACAATAAGATAAAAATTTTAAACAGAAAAGAATAAAGAAAAAAGCGTTTGCTAGTCTGAATATAGCTATAACTACAAATATAGAAACATACACATAGGTATGTCTATTACATTCTGTATGTCAGAAAACATGCAGGACACCTGTAGGTGCCAAACAGAAAAATGTAAAAATAAGACAAATGACTAGTACAATTAGCCCAAAGGAAATCTGAGTAATTATATAATTGTAGTAGTAGTAGTAGTAATAATAATAATACAGTAATAACAATTCTTTCCTGACAGATCAGGAAAGGATGTGAAAAATAATATCCCCAAAATGAAAGTGTTAAGCATTGGTCAGATTGTGAGGCAGGTGGCTGCTTTTGGTAGAAAGACAACAGCCATCAGGGCTTTTAAACTCATATTTGATATGAATGAGCAATTGAACTCTTAGATTTTTAAGAAAGGCTGGGTATGCTGGAGCATTCCTATAACCTGAACTACTAGTGGCGGGGGCGGGGAGGGGGGTGCGGGCAGAAGCAGAAGTTTGAGGCTAACCTGAATCCAAACATCAAATGTGTGGTTCAAGTTAAGAACAGCGCTTGCCTTGCAAGCACAGAGCCCTGGGTTCAACACAAAAAGAAAGAGGGAGAGGGAAAAGGGAGGGAATATGAAGAGGGAGGTAGAGAGGTAAGACAATGGGGAGAGAAAGGAAAAGGGAAAAAAAGAAAGAGAAGGGCAAGGAATTTGTAAAGGAAATAATGATAGATAGATAGATAGATAGATATAAGGCATTGATGTCAACATGATTTGCAATATTGCAAAGTCAGTAACAAATGCCCAGTCATAGAGGACAGATTAAATAAACAATGAGTCATTGATACAAAGAAAGTTATGCAGTTATTTAAGGTGGCACAGTGCAAGCCTATTAATGTAAAGATACATACATGCACGATATTCTGATCAGTAAGCTAAAACAGATTTCAAAATAATATGTATAGTTCGTATCATTTTTGTGTTTGTTATAAAGTCTACACATATACATTGTAGCTGAAAAGTCTGAAGATATGGGGAAGTTCAATGCTCATCGATTTTATCATACATGCATTTGCTTATACACAATTTCAGTTTCTCCAGACCTACTAAAAATTATGTCTCTGCAGCATTTTCTTTTATGCGCTTTTTTATTAGTGCATAGTAATTGAATAAAGGATATCTCTGTGAGGTTTCCAGATATGTACTTAATATACTTGGATCAAATTCCATGATTTCCTTTCCATGACATCTTCTAATTTAGGCATTCAACTTTACAATAAAATATTATCACTAAAAAATCACTAGGGGATAAAAAGATGAAATAAAGCAAATATGATGTGAACATTGAGCACAATCACTTTCTGTGTGAAGTCCTAAGACCTTGTTCAGTCTTGGTATTTAGTGTGTGAAGAAACTTGTTTTTTTTTTTTGTTTTAGAAAAACAGACGTCTGAATGTAATTGAGATGTTTCTTTATTCTTTATATACTATTTTTCAAGGTATTTGTTTGGGGGTTTTGTTGCTGAAAATTTGCAATCTGACTAGAGTCAGATTTCTAGTTCAGGGAGATTTTCTTTTGAAGCAAGACTTTAAAGGAACTGTTTTTTCCCCTCTGCTCTACTCAGCTTTTGAATTAGTGCTATGTGAAAAGTGTTTCCCTTGAGTCTGTCCCTTACTGTTGTACTTACTATTTCATAATCAATTTCTTTCGTCATTTTTCTAGTTTCCAGATGAACTGTCAAGCATCTCAGATGAAACTGTAAGATCAAGAGCTGAGATCAAGCATCTCAGATGAAACTGTAAGATCTTCACTGCTCCAGGCATTTAGAATTTGAGAGCCATGATTTCATTTTAAAAGCAGTATTTCTTACTCTTTATGACAGTCTTTCAAACCTTGTATTTTTTCTAATTTTTATTTTATTTTATTGTAAAGGTCCTATACAGAGGGGTTATAACTACGTAAGTAGTGAGTACATTTCTTGTGGAACATTGTTAATCCTCCCTCATTTTCTCCTGCTCCCCCACCCCACCCTGACTCTCCCACCCCAAGTTGTAAAGTTCATATCCAACATAGTGTCTTGTGAGTATTGCTGTTGCAGTGGTTCACCCTTTGGCCTTTGTCTCACTATTTTGTTATTCCCCTTCCCTTCCCCAAATGAGATAAATGTATATACAAGACACAGGGTACCAAAATAAAAAAAAATCAGGGACAATAGAGGTAAACCACAGGAGGACACAAAAGAAAAAAGAAATTTCACACAGTACCTTAAAAAAAAAAGCTCTTGTTTCCATATCTTAGAGTTCATTTCAATTAGCATCATTTTATATGGTCAGATCTACCATTAGCTATTGAGCCTCTGATCCTCCGCTAGAACTATCCTAAACATATACTACAAATGAAGGAAACCATGGAGCCTATGTTTCTTTGGGTCTAGCTTACTTCACAAGATTATTTTTTCCCAAGTCTTTCCATTTCCTTACAAATGGAGCAATGTCATTCTTTCGAATGGAAGCATAAAATTCCATTGTGTGTATACATCACATTTTCTTGATCCATTCATCGACTGAGGAACATTGGAATTCCTAGCCAGAACAATAACTCAAGAGACAAACTTAAAGGGAATCCAAAGAGGGATAGTAGAAGTAAACTCTCCTTCTTTGCAGATGACATGATCCTGTATTTAAAGAACCCCAGACACTCCTCTCCAACTGATTGAAAACTTTGGCAAGGTAGCAGGATATAAAATTAACCCACAAAAATCAGTAACTTTTCTGTATGCCAACAATGAGAAGAGTGGGGCTGAAATCAGAAAAGCACCTTAATTTGTAATAGCCTAAAAAAATAAGAATTAACAAAGAGGTGAAGAACATCTATGATGAAAACTTTAAAACCTGTAAAAGGAAATAAAAGTAGATTTAAGGAAGTGGAAAACCCCCCATGCTCCTGAATTAGGAGGATTAACATTGTGAAAATGGCAATAGTGCCCAAAGCTATCTACAAATTCAATGCAATCCCCGTCAATATCCCAAAAACGTTCTTTAATGAATTAGAAAAAGCAATCCAAAAATTCATATGGAATAATAGAAGACCCTGAATAGCAAAAACAAGTCTTAGCAGGAAAAAGGGTGCTGGAGGACTATCAATACCAAACTTCAAACTCTATAATAAGCTGTAGTTATTTTAAAAAAAACCAAGTTGGTACTGGCACATGAACAGGCCTGAAGACCAATGGAATAGAACTAAAGACCCAGAAATGATCCCACAGATCCATAGCCCCTTAATTTTTGATAAGGGATCCAAAATTACCAGATGGAAGAAAGACAGCCTCTTCAACAAATGGTGCTGGTAAAATTGATTATGCACCTGTAGAAAAATGAAATCAGATCCTTATATATCACCCTGCACCAGAATCAGTTCCAAATGGATTGACCTCAAGGTAAGAACAGATACCCTGAAAATATTACAGGAAGGGATAGAGGATTACCGTAGGGCTCCTTGGCATAGGTCAAGCCTTATTTTAAAAACTAAATACAGGGCTGTTGACTCACAATTGTAATCCTAGCTAGTTAGGAGGTTGAGATCTGAGGATCAACGTTTGAGGCCAACCCTAGTAAGAAAGTCCATGAGACTCATCTCCAACTAACTATCAAGAAAGCTGAAGTGGAGCTGTAGCTCAAGTGGTAGAGTGTTAACTCTACCACTAAGAGAAAAAGCTCAGGAATAGCACACAGGCACTGAGCTTTCCCTATGTCCCAGGACTGGCGTTTTCCTAATTGCTAACATCTCAGCTGGGTACATTTATCACTCATTTTATAAATTCAATTTGATTAATTATTAACTAATGGCCATTCTTAATTCAGATTTCCTCAATTTTTCCTTATATCTTTTTTCTGTTCCAAGATCCCATCTAAGGTATATTACATTTAGCTTGCATATATCTTAAGGAAAGTGTTGATCTTGATTCCTACTGTTTCCTTGTTTTTTATGACACTGACAGCTTGGAGGAGTACTTACCAAGTAATTTGTAGAAGAGGCTTAATTGGAATTTTTTTTTAATTTTTTTTTCCAGTCATGGGGCCTGAACTCTGGGCCTGGGCGCTGTCCCTCAGCTCTTCAGCTCAAGACTAGTGCTCTACCACTTGAGCCACAGCACCACTTCCAGCTTTTTTCTTTTTGCTTATGTGGTGCTGAGGAATCGAACCCAGGGCCTTAGGCATGCAAGGCAAACGCTCTACCACTGAGCCACTTTCCCAGCCCACTTAATTGGAATTTTTGTTTCTCGTAGGCCAACTATAGAGGTAGAGAGCAGTCTCATTACATTTATGAAGGGAATATGTGACTAATGTAATTTATTATTATTGCTGTTAGTCTTTTAGTTTTATTTTATTATAGTTGACAAATAAAATGTATGTAAACTTGTAGTATAAACACAATTTTGTGATACATTGTCCAACCATTGCATCAAGCTGATTAACATATCCATCACTTCACATACATTTTGAGATGAAAACACTTAAGATATACTCTCTTAGCAATTTTTAGGTATACAACCCATGAACTATGATCACCATGCTAGATGTAGAGCTAGATGTAGATCTCTACAAAATATTCACCTGTCTATTATAACTGGAACTTCTTACCCCTTCTCCAACATCTTCTCATCTCTAACCTCTAGAATCATTCTGCTTCCTGCTTCTATGACTTCAGCTTTTTAAAATTCCATACAAAAATTAGATTATGTAGTATTTGCCTTTCTGAACCCAGGTTATTTCACTTAGCAAAATGTCTTCCCGATTTAGTCATGTTATCACAAATGCCAGGATTCCCTTCTTTTTACAGATACTTAGTTGTATACCTATAACACATTCTCTTTATTTGTTAATTTGTTGGTTCTATATCCTAGCCATTCCATATCATGATAATGATTGTACATCTCTATTATTGTGGATAGGGCTGCAATGAATATGGGATAACAGATGATATCTCTTCCAGTTCTTTTGGCTATAGAGCTAGCAGCAAGACTACTGGATCACATGTCAGTTCTAGGTTTAATTTTGGTGGGACCACCATACTATTTTTTGTAAGGGCTGTACAAATTTACATTCCCATCAACAATGTAAAAATGTTCTATTTTCTCCACATGCTTCCCAAAACTGATCTTATCTTTTACATAGTGGCCACTATAACAAGTCTGAAATAATGTCTCATGGTAGATTTTGTTGCTGGAGTTTTTTGTCCTATATTGATTACCTTTCATGTTTCTTCTTTTGTGAGTTTTTTTTTCTATTACTGGTTGATAATTTCATACTCTGTGGTCAGAAGAGATACTTCCCATGAATTCACTCTTAAATTTGTCATAAGCCATTATTTTGTGGTTGAATGGAATGTTTTGATCTATCCAAGAGAATGTTTTGTACAGCCTGGAAAAGAAAGTTCATTCTACTGCTATTGAATGGAATGTTCTCTAAATTGTCTGTTAGGTCCACTTGGTGTACCATATGGCTCAAGTTCAATGTTTCCATATTGATTCTCTGTCTGGATGGTCTATCCATTGTTGAAAGAAGATTACTGAAGTTCTTTGCCAATGTTGTATTGCTATGTCTCTGCTTAGATTTATTAGTATTTGTTTTGTATATTTGAGTATATTTATTTATTTATTTATATAATTACTATCTTCTCATGCTGCTTCAACCGTTCTATCAATATAATAATGGCCTTTTTGTTTGTTTGTTTTTTTAATAATACTGGGGTTTGAACTCAGGGCCTCATGCTTACCTGGCCAGCTTGTTCAAGATGCTCTCCATTTGAGCCATGCCTCCAACCTGGCTTCTTAGTTATTTTGGAGATGAAGTTTAGTCTGCCCATGCTGGCTTCAAACTATGATCCTCTGTATCTTAGCCATACACATAATAAGAATTACAGATGTAAACCACCAATAGCCACCTAATAACTTTCTTTGTACAGGTTTGTTTATTTTAGTACCAAGGATTGAATGCAGGACCTTATGCATGCAAGGCAAACTACCACCAAGCTACATCTTCAACCTCCACCCTTTATTTTTTTTTAAAGTTTATGCCTAAAATCTGTTTTGGGTAATGCAAGTTTAGCTACCTCAATCTCTTTCTGTGTCTCTTTTCATGGGATATCTTTTTCTATCCCTTCACTTTTACTCTGTGTCTGTAAAACAAAGTGTGTCTTACAGACAGCATATAGTTGACTCTTTTTTTTTTCAGCCATTCAGCCATCATAGGTTTTTGATTGAATGCAATTCATTGATATTCAAAGCCATTACTGATAATTAAAAAAAGCTATTGCCATGATGTCAATTGTTTGGTGGTTCTTTTGCAGATTCTCTGTTCCTTTCTTCCTCTGTTGCTGGCTTCCTTTCTGATTTGATTCTTTTATATAGTATACATTTTCATTTCTTTCTCTTTCTCCTATTCCCTTTCTTTCTGCATTAGCTATGCATTTTGCTTTGAGATTACCATGAGGCTTACACAGAACATTTTATAATAAAAAATCTATTTTAAGCTGTAACAATTTAGCTTTATATCTTCTACTTCATCGCCTTGTTGATATCAGTCTTTGGTCTTGATTCCCTGGCTTAAGTTAGGCTTTGTCAAGTTTCTCCACTGAAAACTTTTCCCTTTTGTTCCCATTTACTATGCCATAATGTTTGAAAGACATCATTGTGTGCACACTTCACAAGTGAAAAGCTACATTTCCCTCTTTGACAGCAGAATGGCTCCTCATACTATATGGAATTCTTGTGTACTGATAACCTGTCCCTTTCCCCACCATTTATTTATTCAATCACTTATTTATATTCATATGGGCTTGTAGATACTTATTATATATTGAAAATCTCTTTTGGTTACTTGCATTGTTGCTTATATTGTTTCTTACATTGTAGTGCTACAAGATAAACCAGATTTATTTTGCATATTTCTTTTCCCTGGTCCTATAATCATCATTTCTTGAAATACCCTGGGACCAAGATCAGAGCTCTAAGTTTATTATCATTATTTCATAATGACTTAGACCTTCAAGGTGTTCTTCTCAGCTTTTACTTCTAATGTGTCTATGAACAAAACCTCTTTAGAGTCTGCAACAATTTTTATTAGTTAAACCAGATTCCCCGACAAAACAGATTGAGAAAAATTCATATTAATCTGCTCTCTTAAAATAGTTTCTATTCTGGCCAGGTATGATGGTTTTCACTCATATTACCAGCCACTTGAGAGTCAGAAGTAGCAGTATCATAGCCAAAGGCCAGCTGTGGCAAAGTTAGTAACAGACTCTAACTCAAAGTAAAAAAAAAAAAAAAAGGACTAGGGGCATGGATGAAGTAGAAGAGCATTTACTTACCATACACGAGGCCCTGAGCTCAATCTCCAGTATGAAGAAAGAAATAAAGAAAAGAAGGAAGGAAGGAAGGAAAGAAGGAAGGAAGGAAGGAAGGAAGAAAATACTACACCATGGCCTTTTTATTTGAATTCTTAATTTCTCATTCTTTATGAACATGCTTTTTGGTAGTTTCTTTACAAAAAAAGATTCGATGTGTATTTGAGAATATTTTTCTCTTCCAGATACAAGTTTGATATGTATGCTTCATTGGTTGTAGATTGTGGAATATTTATAGATTATGGAATATGTTTCCTTTTCATCTCTGCCGATGAAAAAGATTTTGTTTTTATGGCTAGAAGCCAAATTAGTTTCTTCTTTTGCAAATAAACCTGAAACGTACCACCTCAAAAAATAGTTATAAGACTATGAGAATATTTACATAAGGCTATAAAGTATTTATATGACTGTTTTGTTTGATAACCTGTTTTTACTATAAGGGTTGATTGAACCATGTGTTCCTTGTCACCTGGTAAGAGAATTCATCCCTTCATATTATAGCTACATTCCACAACAGCAGTTCAGGACAAGCCCTTTGGCACTAGTGTTTTCCAAGCTTCTGTTTATCTTACATATTTTAGCATGCCACAGGCCAAATAAAACATATGGTAGAAAACGTGTGCATGTATTTTCTGTTAATTGCCAGCTAGAGTTCCAGAATCATGCTGATGATTTTTCCAACATGGGTCAAAAGCTCACTCCAAAAGAAATCTATGGTAGAGCCACCATTTACCTGCACCATTCACTTGGGCAAAACACTGCACCACTCCTCTGAGTCTCAATTTCATCATCTAAAACTGGCAATAACCTTAGCTAGTTCATGAGTTATTAGAACTGGATGAGATACTGTACACTATTCAGTTTCTGGTACATAATAATCACTTTTATTATCATTAAGTAGTTTACAAAGTAGTTTTAATCCAGCATGTCAGTTTGTGAGCACATCTTGATCCATGTCATTATGCCTGATGTGATAAACACCTGAAATCCCAGCACTTGGAAAATGAAGCATCACAACTTTCAAGTCAGCCTGGGCTACATTGTGAGACATTATCTCAAAACAAAAACAGATACTTACATCATGTTTGGTTTCTTCTTCATCTCTAACCTTCTGATCTTGATTGTAAATCTTTTCATTAGTAGAGAGGATCCCTTGAGATCTCACTCTGTCTCTGTTAGATTTCATCTTGCATCTCTTTTCAAGAGTATTCTCCAAGAATAATCAGGTTATCCTCTATATGACTAATCCAATTCTGCCCAGCATATTTTCCATTCTTCATTTTAAATTTGGCAACTACATTTATCACTAGATTTTGTTAGGTATGGATGTTGGAATTCATTCAATGGAAGTTTCTTTTGTTTCTTAAAGACAGAATATTAATTAGCATTCCTACATATTATCAATGAGCAACATTTTTGTAGTCTATATCATGGAATATTTATTCATATCACCAAGGATGTTCTGTGAGTTTGGAGCTGGAGTTACATTCCTTCAAAGTTTCTCCATACTCTTCAAAGTTTCTGATATTCTCTTCAATTGAAAGCAATGGTTATTCAGTATGTTTATCAATTCATGCATTCACTTAACAAACATTTATGGATGGTTACCAATAGTTTTTGCCTATAATCCTAGCCACTTAGGAAGCTAAAATCTAATAATGCTTGTTCAGAACCAGCCTAAGCAGACAAATTTGTGAGATTCCTATCTCTAAGTAACCACCAAAAGTGGTAGAGCCCCAGCTATGAGAGAACAAGAGCTCAATGCCCTAATTTCAAGATTCAGTCCTGGCATGTACACACACACACATGTACACACACACACACACACACACACACACACACACACACACAAACATTAATGAACACTTACATTATAGGAAATACTATTTTAAATATAAAACAATGACTAAACTGTGCTCCTACTAGGCAGAGAGGCCAAACAAATCTGTAAACACAGTAGGCATAGCAATGACAATACCTTAACAGTATTCAAGAACACAAAGTAAGGGCACCCAGGTCATTGCCACATGCCATGAAAAGTTCAACAAGCCACGTACTCAGCAAAGTTCTGGAAACTGGGCCTAAGTTAGGCAGCATCTTGATAGAAGGAGACTAAGAAATCAGGTTTATTGAAAGAAAAAAAATTGAAGGTAGTGACAACTACATGCACAAAAGCCTTAAAGAAATCAGAGGTTATGTTGAAAATACTTAATTTTAAAATGGTAATAACTAACATTCATTAAGTAGCTATGGCATTCTAGACACTGCCAAAAAATTGTTCCTGCAGGGCTGGGAAGGTGGCTCAGTGGTAGAGCGCTTGCCTTGCATGCCGGAGGCCCTGGGTTTGATTCCTCAGCACCACATAAGCAAAAAGAAAAAAGCTGGAAGTGGCACTGTGGCTCAAGTGGTAGAGCGCTAGCCTTGAGCTGAAGAGCTGAGGGACAGCGCCCAGGCCCAGAGTTCAGGTCCCACGACCAGACCCAAAAAAAAAAAATTGTTCCTGTATTGTTTCTTTTCCTCCTCTCAGCAAGTTCCATGATATAGGTAAATTGTCTGAGAATCCCCAGTAACAAAACCAAATTTCGAACAAAGGAAATCTGATTTTGGAGCTCAGTTGTTAGCTATTATATCATCCTGCATCTCTGAAGAAATTTACTATGGATGTGTAGAGTGGTGTGTGTGTGTGTGTGTGTGTGTGTGTGTGTGTGTGTGTGTGTGTGTGTGTTGATGTGGTAGAGGAGACAAAATAGAAGTAAAGAAATACCAGGCTGGATATTATGAAAAGTGATGTTGGCCCATTAAGTTTAGAATGTGCCATGACACAATGTGAAGGAAATGCTGAAAAAGAACAGCATGAAGCAAGAGATGGGAACATCCCAGTGGACATGTGCTCCTGATCAGTGAGGGCTCAGGAAGAGATTAAAAAAAAATGTGAGTCACACATTTAGGTGGACTTACTAAATAGCCAAGAAGTCAGCTGAAGAAAGCTAATTAGAGGGAGTCAGTAAAATGGTAAAACTGAGCAAAGTGGGCTGTGAGTCAGAGGTTAGCAAGGTAAGCAGGAAGCTGAGTGTGTTATCTTAGCAGCATGGAAGGAAAAGGTACCCGGAACCTCGAATCACATCAGTCAAGCTGGCTATTATGAGTTTATTTCAATGAGCAGCCCCTGAATCCACAGTAGACTAGACACTATGTAGTTGGACTCATCCTGAGCTAAGATTTTCATAAGGCTAGAATCATAGAGGGAGAAAAGGGCAAGGGAATAGGAGGAGTCTGTCCAGCAGTGACTATGTGGATGTAAAAAGAAGGAAGTATAGGTGTATGTTGAATGTCTCCTAACAAAGATGGTGGGATAAGAAATAGTTCAGGCCGGGCGCTGGTGGCTCACGCCTGTAATCCTAGCTACTCAGGAGGCTGAGATCTGAGGATTGCGGTTCAAAGCCAGCCCGGGCAGGACAGACCGTGAGACTCCTATCTCCAATAAACCACCAGAAAACCAGAAGTGGCGCTGTAGCTCAAGTGGTAGAGCGCTCGCCTTGAGCTGAAGAGCTGAGGGACAGTGCCCAGGCCCAGAGTTCAAGCCCCACAGCCGACCAAAAAAAAAGAAATAGTTCAGAATTTTTTGTTTTGGAATATTTGCATACACATAATGAAATACCTTGAGGATGGAAAATTAGACTGGATATCATATCTCATATGTATACACAGAGAGAGAGAGAAAGAGAAAGAGGGAGGGAAGGAGGTAGGGAGAGAGGGAGAGAGAATTAGAATCAAACTCAAGGTACTATGATGTTGTTTGGTGTAATTAGTCAATAGAGAATGCTTAGGACAAATTTGTAAAAAACATTGGAAATGCATGTGTTCTGTTAAGGTATGGAGTGAGAGTTATGTGATACTGAACATTAAAAGCAATCTGAGCACAGCATTTTCTTTGTCTTTAGAAATGGAGCCTAACAAATGATGGTCTTTTTTATTGAATGCTAAAGCTCCTGGTACTTTTTTGTCCTATTTGAATTCTGCTCGGCATTTCTATTATTTTTAAGTGTTCTTCAGCACGTGTATTATTGTTTGAGCACAACATGCAACATCTTCCACAGCGTGCCAGTGCTAATTGCAATTGTACCCATCTCTTCCTGGCTTCACATTCAGTGATCATGTCCTATTGCTTGAAATTGAAATCAGCAGAGGTATTTACAACTCAACATGCTACAAGTTAGAATTTTTTTTCTTTTCAGAAAGCACGTGTTATCCACATACCACTGGTTGTGTACCACCACCAGAAACAGGCAAATGCCTCTATTTGTTTTTACTATGATGCAGATCCTTAGAGATATTTTTTTAAAAAAAAACAACTTGTTTATGTCCCAACAGAGAACAATAAAACCAATTGTTTGAGATTTACAGAGAAATGGCTGCCTGGATTTTGAGTGATCCCTCCACACATGGACTGTGTTCAAAGGCTTACGGAGAGGATTTCTGAGGCAGGCAGGGCCACTCAGTCCTGACTCCTGGGTAATGTTCCTGCAATCATCCTTACTTTCTTTTTTTAAGGTAAACAGAGCAAGTCTATTCGAAAATGAAAGAAAACCATAAAAGGAAAATAGTGAGACTCTCCATCAGGACAGGAGCCAAATAGGAGTACAACTATTGTTATTTTTAATGTATTGAACACTATAGTTTTCATCACTGATTTTAAAATACTCTGATTGACTCTGATCCTGACAGCTTGTGTTAGATGAAAGAATGTTTAAGTCAAATCTCTAAAAATACACTCCACAGAACAATAGGAAGAAAAAAAATCAATGAAGATCTGGTGTTGAAAATGCAGAGTGAGAAAGGAACCTAAGAAAAGTTCCTGAGTTATGGCATGCAGTTCTCTACAGTGGCTTTTTAAAAACATTAATATTGTGTACATCCTTCTATGTACCTGAATAAAAGGTGTGTTTGTATATTTGCTCATATTCATCACACTTATAAAATATTTATCGGAGCCAGGCACCCATGGCTTGTGCCTGCAATCCTAGCTGTTTGGATGACTACAAATGAGGGCATCAAAGCTTAAGGCCAGCCCAGGCAGAAAAGTTCAGAAGACAACTAGCCCCCTCCTCCTCACCCCCGTACTGCTGTCATCTCAGCACATAGCTAGGAGCATTGCTGAGTTCCTGTCATCCCAAGCTGGGTGAGGCTGAGATCAGAAGATCACGGTTGTAAGACAACCTTGTTGGCAGAAAAAAGGCTGCAAGATTCCATCTCCATGGAGGAAGCTGGATGTGGTGGTCCAAGCCTGAGATTGAAGCAAAGATGGGAAGCCACAGATCACAGCTCAGGCATATTCGCAGATGGGCTAGAAGCATAGCTCAGTGGCATCATGCCAACCTAGCATGGATGAGTTCAAATCCCAGTACAGCAAGAAAGAAGGTGGAGGCAGAGGAAAAGGAGGTATAGTCACTGATAATTCAGTGGGTTTCTAGGCCTTCAGTCTACATTCAATCAGAGTTGAGAAGTAGGTGTGTGTTGGTAGATGAATATAATTGATTCTATTATTCTAAACATAGGAAATTCGGTTTCAGAGCTATTTTACCTAGCACTGGATTCACTTGGTCCATGTACAGTTCTTTCAATAACTGGATTAAAATAAACCCATCTCCATTTTTTCTCTCATCTCTCTTTGTACATTATTATTCTATGTCACCCACAGAAGTTTCTGATGATAATATTTAAGGTAAACATACTTTATTGTTTATAACCAAATAATTGCCCAAGAAGAATGAGTCTGGTTAACTGGCAGGGTCTCTGTTTTCTGTGCATCATAATGAGTTGGGAATGTAAGCTTGGGAATTAAACCTGGTACCATTGCATTCACCATAAACAAATAGAGAGGGACATAAGAACTTGTAAGACTGAATATCATGCGAGAAAAATACAACCCAGAATATGGATGTTGAGTTGTTTTGCTGCAGTAGCTGTGATATAAAACTGATGTTTTATCATTTTGGGAGGTCCTTGCCTCTTGTGTGTGTGTGCGTGTGTGTGTGTGTGTGTGTGTGTGTGTGTGTGTGTGTGCATGTGTACTCTTTTGAGAGACCCGCATTACAAGATAGTCTAGTTTTGCATCAATGTCATTTTGGAACAATGCATCACATACTGAGGTTACATTCATTTCTTCATTTAAATTTCTCCTCCAAACACTCCTAGGAGGTAGGTGTTAGAATTTTTATTTAATGAAGAAAAATATTTGTAAAGTAAGATTACAGAATTTACATAACCTGTCCACACAGTCATTTATTAGTTATTATAATTACAACTACTAATTCCCATATGAGCTGTCCTTCCAGATGCCAGTATGGAGGTCCTTGAGGGTTTGCCCCAGTAGACACAGCGAAGTCTCCAGACTGAACAAGAAAATATAAATGAATCCTTCATTTTTTTATAATTCTTTTTATTATAAAGGTGATGTACAGAGGAGTTAGTTACATAGGTCAGGTAATTATATGTTTCTTTGTCCCTTGTTTTCTCCCAGTTTTTTCCTTCCTGATCCTCCTTCCCCTAAGTTATATAGTTTGTTTTCAATTCTAGTCTCCAGTATCACTGCTGAATTCATTCACCCTTTGTCCCATTATTTCTGTACTTCCCTTTACCCTCTCCCAAAGAGATAAACTTACATACATAACAAATAGTACAGAAAAGTACAAAAGGGAGGGAACAAAAACAAAACAAAATCACAAAAAGTAAAATAAAAAACCTCTTGTTTCCATTTCTAGTAGTTCATTTTGATAAGCATCACTTTAGGGGATCATATGCACATAGCAATTGAGCCTGGTCATTCTCTCTTAAGACTATCCTCCTTGGGTCTCATGTATGAATCTGTAGAGTCCTGTTTATCATGTCCAAGTGTAAATTTTTGTCTTTTACCATCCATTGTGTTTACTTGTAGATTTATAAGCACATTCTAATTACTATAAATAAGAGTAAACATACAACCTGTGTTTCTTTGGGTCTAATCCTTCAGTTTTGAAATGCAATTTAAAATTCACTTCAGATCATTGACGGTTCCAAGCCAGGTTTGCATTCATGAGCAAGAGTGACATAAAAGAAATACAAGAGCCAAGGCAGCTAAAAGGGAGAAAGAACACAGGTTTAACAGTGTGATAGACTTAGGATAGAGTACCTGCTCAGAATCACTAACGAACCCTTAAATTGTGTGCGTGTGTGTGTGTGTGTGTGTGTTACAGTTCCTACCACTAGTTTTCCTCATCTGTAAAATGCCCTTTGTCATACTTCTCTTTCAACATTATTAAAAAAAATAGGAGATAAATAAGGAATCTATTAGGCTCTTAGAAGCAGAAATTGTCATTACTGCTATTTAATATGATCTATACTACAAAACTAGATCTGATCTCTTAAAAAACAAAATCTGAGGAGTGCTTGGATTTTGCCTAACTCAACTCCTTCTCTATAAAATGAAGACAGTGAAATCCAAAGCGGTTGAACAGCTTCCAAAAATTGCCATGAATTATGGCAGAGTTAGGAGTAGAAGTTCAGTGAGAATTTTTTTAACATATCCAAGTATAAAAAAAATGAAAGCAAGCTGGGACTGTGGCTTAGTGGTAGAGTGCTTGCCTAGCATGTATGAAGTCCTGAGTTTGATTCTTCAGTACCACATAAACAGAAAAAGCCGGAAGTGACACTGTGGCTCAATTGGTAGAGTGCTAGCCTTGAGCAAAAGAAGCTTAGGGACAGTGCCCAGGCCCTGAGTTCAAGCCCCAGGACTGGGGGGGAAAAAAGAAAGTTTCCAAAAAAGTGATTCTGCCAAGCACCAAAATGTGTGGGATAAAACAATTTCCATGAATAATCAGGAGATAGAACACATACAAACCAGAACCTAGAATGAAGGTTAAAACTTCATTGGAAATTGAAGCCAAAGTAGATTCCTAACAGAAGGGATGGTGACAATCTTTTTTTTCCAGACAAGATAAGCAAGTCTGGAGGTTGACCAGTTAGAATTACCACAAGCAAATTGTCACATTCCTGGATAGAGACTATCCCCTCCATTCTTTGAGAGGGATGGCCTTGGGATGAGGGAGAACACATTTTTAAGGAGATTGTTGCCTTTTCTTAGGAATATTTAGTCCTTATTCTCAAAAAGTGTAAGATAGTGTAATGATTAAGAGAATGGAAATCAGGTAATATGAGTTTTTTAAAACCAGCTAATACTTATGGCTTGATTAGTAGGTGTGAGAAACTAAAATTCTTCAGATGTACCTTTTAATCTTTATGACCACACAGTGAAATAGGTACTGCTTTTATTCCTATTTTATACACAATGAAACTGAGCACACAGAGATAAGTAACTCACCCACAGTCACATAGCTACTTGGTGGGTGCATCTGTTTATACAGTTAACTATTTGAAACAGTTGAAGCTTGAAGCCAGGTTTGGATTCAAATCCCTCTTCAGCCATTTTGTAAAATGTACTTTTTGCCCAACAATGTGCTATATGGTTTGGGGGGGTCATTTTTTGTTTTGGGGGGTTTGCTTAGTATTTGCAAAAAAAAGTACTCATTTTTTAGAGAAAATTCCTGCAAACTTTGTAAATATTTTTCATAAAACTGAAGTTCTAGAAACTATTCATAGACACCATCTTTTATGAAAAGAGATTCAGCACTAGAATGGCATAATTTGGTTTGAATAGTTAAGATTTCTCTCCAGATGCAGAATTTCAGATGGATTGGATGAAGGCAGATAAGAATGAGGAACTGAAGGAACACCAAAATCATTCAAGTGAGAAATACTGAAGGACCAGGAAAGGAGGGGGTCGTGAAAGAGCTAGAAAGAATAATGAACAAAACATGGCAAAATTTATGAGATCCAGCCAGACATAAATGACTCAGGCCTGTAATTCTAGTTACTCAGGAGACTAAGATCTGAGGGTTGAGGTTTGAAGCTAGACCAGAGAACTATATTGAAGATTCTTATCTTCAATTTACCAGCAAAAAAGTCAGAAGTGGATATGTGGCACAAGTGATAGAGCACCAACCTGAAATGGAAAAGCTAAACAAGAGCACAAGGCCCTGAGTTCAAGAACCATGAGAAAAACATCCATAAGCTATGAACATTCACTAAGTGGATGGATGAGGAATGGCAACCACGTTCAGACTGGTTTTGAGCCAAAATAGAGAGTTGGCTGACTAAACACAAGATGAAAAAAATGTAATGATAGTTATTTGCTAGCTTATTTGCTTATTTTGGCTTGGCACTTTTCTAGGTCAGTATCAATAGCACAACAAAGGACCTGTCAATGCTGAGCTTGCATTCTAGGCGAAAAAGATAAAAATACACAACAGAAAAGCAATAGGTGAGTAAGTTAGTCATGTTTTAGAAAGGCAGAAATGCCATGGGGACCAAAGAAAAACACAAAGCAGGATAAATAGATATGGATATACCTGGAGAGTGGACAGGAGGATCATGGTGAAACTGAGAAGTGACCTAAAGGAGGTGGTGAGATACTGTAGCAAGTGTTGAGTTCCAAAACTCTCCTTATGGACAAACATAGGCAATTTATTAATGGTACCAATTAGAACATTGACGCAGATTACAATGAACTGGCCTCTTTGACATGTTTGGTCTGAGTGCTAAGAAATTCATAAGAAGAGTATTTCTTGTAGTGTTCATAAAACCCTGTGTTACACCATGATTCAAGTCAGAGCACAGGACATAGAGTAGTGGTGGTAACAAAACTAAGACCTGTAGGCCCAAGATCTTTGTTATAACCTTAAGTTGCTAAATTAACATTTCAACCTCTCTAGTCCTCATTTCTTCCTCTGCCACCAAAGGCAGTGACAGCCTCTACCACCAGCCTACCTTGCATCCCAGCATGTGACCCACATGGTCGCACATTTCCTTTCTTTAAAAAATTGCACAAATGCGGTCTTCTGCACAGGATTTCATTCAATTAGAGGTTTAAACGTGGGGTCTGTTTAAGTTTAGAACCATTGCCTTAATCTCTCGGATCTTTTCTCCCTTAAAAGAAGCCCTCATGAGGGAGCTGTAAAGGGACTGCTAACCTGCCCGCATTTAACAATGATCAGAACAGTGGGCTTTCTGTTTTCAGAAAGTAAAGCCAACAGGAGCTAAATAGAAGGTGAGGGGAAAGATGCAGAGTCAGGACCCTGTCAGATTCCACTGGAGCAGAGTCCTGCAGGAAAGGAGGGCAAGCCATGTGCACACCTGAAGAAATGGTGCTCCACACAGAGGATGAAGCAGGTCAAAGTGCAGATGGAAAACACTCAGCATAGTGGAGGGACCAGGAGGAAGTCAGTGATACTGGAGTGGAATGAGCTAAGGGAGTATCATACGAGACAGGGTTGAAGAGGCCAATTACACGGGCTTCAGCTTCACACTGAGAAACTATTCTTTAGAGGATCCCAGGCAGAGGGAAAATGTAGGGGGATTACATTTCCTCCAGATCACGTTGAAGGCAAGGCTGGGATGGATAAGTGAAGACAGAAGCACAGAGCATGTGGCAATGATACCAGAGAAAAGATGGCGGTGGTTTGGGCAGGGGCTTGCCAGCAAAGGTGATAAGAGCTTACAGATTTTGACATGTCTGCAAAAAACAAAAATACCCAGCAGATTCTGTTGAAGAGAAAGGCTAGCGTTGATTCACAAGGCAAGTCATGATGCGGCGGCCATGTACGATCAAAACAGATGCAATCTCCTGAAGATGAAAATCTGCCCAACGAGTGTCCTCCACTAGAACTGGGCCTTGACTAGAACCCAATACTTGGCACCTGAGAGGAAGTTAGGCTTCCCAGCCTAGCTAGTTGGGGATAGAAGGTGACAACCATGACCACTCCAGCATAGCTGGGGGAACACATGCACTGGACTATGGCCTGGTGAGTGTTCTAGCTTCCATCCAATCAGGAATCACTTCCATACTGGTGTGTGGAGACTGGTGGTACAATCAAAGGGAAACTTCCTGCAGGAACTCCCAGGTAGGGTGAAAACAATCATGAAACTCTTGGCAGAATATGTCTAGCCCTGAATAGAGAAGCCGTTTTGTTGATTTCTTTTGTTTTCAAATAAACCTACTCTATCTGCTTAAACTCTTCCCTGCCCTTTAATTCTTTAATCAGCATTGAAAACAAACTCCAAGTGGAGTCAGTATCAGTACTTCCTTATGTTCTAGGCCAGAAGGAGCCGCATGTGCTAGGGCTCCACAAGCGCTAATTGAATCTGTGTGGTCTTTCATAGATGTATTAACATGAGAAGCCACAGTGATTACCCAGGCAAGTGCCTCTGTGTGTCTCTGGAGAGCTAGATGTTCCCTGAGGGAACTGGCTGATTAGCTGGAAGGCGGGGCAGCATGCAAGAAGGGAGAGGAGGGAGGCACAGACAGTTAAAGCATAGAAAAGGAAGTTGTGAAATCCGGAGATAAGGAAATATCTCGGGAAGGAAGGAGTCATCCCATGCCAGAACTGGCCAGATTTCAAACACCTGGAGATTAAAGCACTAGGGGCTCCACCTCCTGGCAGGAGGGCGAAGGGACAGGAGGCTGTTTCCTTTGCCACACAGCTTCTAGAGAAGCAGAGGGAATACATTTATCCCTTCAAAGATTTATTGAATCTCTGACATGAGGATGCAAAAGTAAGTGACACAGGCATTGCCCTCACCTTCTAGCTGCTTCGAACCAAGTGGCAAAGACAGACCACAAATAGTCTTACAACCACATAAGCCATACATCATGAACTACAATAAGCACTTTGAAAGAAAAGCCCAAGCCTCCATAGGAGCAAAGTTTTTATTAGATGATGGTTTAAGGGACAATGGCCTGAGGAGCAAAGAGTCAACCACATGCTGGAGAGAGAAAGGGGACACAATTTAGGCAGAGAGCACAGCCCCCCAAAAAAGCCACAAGGCTGGAAGGCACAGGACCAAACAGAACAAGAGCCAGGTAAGGTTCATTTCAGGGAACATGGTCTAACGCCAGGTTGCAGGAAGGAGTAAGGCCTGGTCAGGCTGCTGGCTCCATTGAGGGTTTAGGTCTTTTTCCCATCTATCACAGAGGGGGTAGGGAGGTAGAAGCTTCCAGCTGTGGAACCATACTCCAAAGTAGATCAGCTAGACCCAGGCTACAGATGCCAGAAGTTCTTCCCCTACCAGCACCGAGAAGAACTTCCCTTAGGAGGATTCCAAAACAGTCTTTGAATGTGCGCCTCTGGCCTCAGTTCCTCCTCTGTGGGTAGTTCTCTGTTCCACAAATAGCAACCAGGCAATTAGAATCCTGAACCTGCCAGAGTTCTGTCAGATGTTAAATAACCAGATCAGAAATGTTTCTGCTCCTCTAAGAGTCTCAGTGGATAGACTGATTATCTTTAAAAGGGCCAGACCTGTGCAGGAGAGAAGTGATTCCAAATATCAAGGAAGCAAGCAGAAATCTAATTATTTACTGTTTAAAATGGAAGCAGCGTGGGGAGTCGCTGACAACCTGGAGATAAAGAAAATATAATCACAGATTCCTCCTTGCAGTTGTTGAGGAAGAATGAGATTTCTTTAGGCAAGGGTTTTAATTAACTTTCGATTTGGAGTTATACTTCCACAGCCTTTCTCAACAGTTAGCCCTTCAAAAGCATGTGGTGAATAGTAATTGTTCTTTGTAACCAACTATTAACAGTGACTTCCAGATACCCCAGCAAGATAAATACTGTTTTACAGAGGAGGTTGGCAAAACCTTGTCCCTAGTAATCCTTAGGGAAGTGCTACTGAGACCTCTTTGCCTGGAACCCTAACCATGTCATCTTACTTCATTGGTCTAAGTCAGCACTGCTGGATGGAGATATAGTGCAGGTAATAAATACAAGGTGATTGAAGCCTTTTGAATCTTCTGGTAGCCACATTTTTACGAGATGAAGTAAGTCAGGTGCCAGGGGCTCATGCCTATAATCCTAGCTACTTGGGAGGCTGAGATCTGAGGATCAAGGCTCTAAACAGGAAAGCCCAGGAATCTCTTATCTCCAATTAGCCATCAAAAAGCTGGAAATGGAGCTGTGATTCAAGTGACTGAGTGCCAACCTTGAGTGAAAAAGCTTAGGGACAGTGCTCAGGCCCTGAGTTCACACACACATGCGCGTGTGAGCGTGTGCACGCACACTGAAGTCAGTTTTATCATAAGCAGTACTCAGCCAAATGCATCTACAGTATTGCACAATTAATACAAAATATGAATATGGTATTTAGAATATGAAGGTGTGCTGTCCTCCATGTTCAGGATGTGTTTGGACTAGCCACACTTGAAGGCACTCTGTGGCTACTCCAATGGACAGGATGTATCTAGACAGTGATCATTCTTCTACCAGAATGAGGAGTTGCACCTTCTATTACACTGACAGTGGCTCACAGAATCTCCTCAGTGAGGGAGAGATGACCCATGTACCTTAATCTGCCACTGTCATCCCAAACTGAAAGGCTAACATTGGATTAAACACTCCTTCGCTTTTGAAACAATCCTATTGCCAAGCATCCTTCTTTGGGGCCTCCATCTACACTCTGTCCTTGAGTCCCATTAACTCTGTCTTTGAAGTCTCTTCCATTACCTCTCCTTCTTCTGCACTGCCAGAGGCATGACCAGACCTCTCCCTCACACAGGAACCATTGAATTAGCACTCTGATCTCCCTTTGCTCATGCTACTCAGTCATTCATCCTCTGAGAAATGCAGTGCAAACCACAGTGGGGGCCTTCATTTATTCATCCATTGAGTAAATATCTACTGAGTGTCCTCTGTGTGCCAAGGCTGTGCTGAGCCCTGGGATTCACTCACACTTTACACAACTGACATGACGAATCTTCCAAAAGAGTGAGCTTTGCTCGTAGAAAATTTAAAACTTGATTTTAGCAGGCACAGAAATATATCCCGGAGTAGAATATAAAATCTGCATGATTTAAGATAAAAAGAGAGAGTTCACACAAATGTGTAGGCTTGACACGCATAGCTAAGGGCTATGCCCTCAGTGTCCCTGTGGGACACATTCTCAGTTCCTCCCTTTCAAAAGGCAACTTTGATGAAGTCTAACAAGTCAAATAATTGCTTTCCCTCCTCCATTTCCACAGCCTAAACAATAAAAAGCTGTCAGAATGCCCTTGAATTTGCCTAGTTTCAAGATCACTCTCTGTTTATATAAAGGGCTGTTGGGTTTCCAGGAGTTTTACTTATAAGGATTCAAACTATTAGTTTCACAATTAAATTCAAACCTAACTAATGCTACTATAGGTGACCTCTCCACGCATGCTTGTGCACCCTGGTGATGGGAGACAAAGAATTACAGAGGTGATCAGAAAAGAAAGCCAATTTTATGGATTGAAGGAATCTGGGAAGGTTCCATAGGATACAAATACAAGGCAGGAATTCAGCTACAGTAGGGAACAGGAGTGACTGGCTCCAACTAGATCATCATTCCCTCCAGAAATGTGCCCAGACACTCAGATTTCTCAGGACTTTTTTCCCAACCTTGACAGATAGTTGAAGGTAAAAGTGAAATCTCACTTTCCAAAAAGGAAATCTTCCTGAAATTAACTGCTGCCGGTTAATTTTTCAGTCAAAATTAACTTCCTCCCAAAATCGTAATATCCTGGAGTGTAATAGTCATTGTAACCACCTTTTTCCTAATTGGAGAGCAATACTTTCTCTGGTGCTATGATCTGTGAACAGGTCTGCTTAATTATTTCAAAGCCAGCTTTCCAGAACCTTCCCTATCCTGCCTAGGGTTGGGTAGCCACTCTGGAAATGCTGATCTCTCCTCCTCCAAATGAGTAGAGCACCCAGGGCTTCTACTGACATTTGCAGGCCAGAAAAAGAGCGTAGTCCATAAATATTTTAAAAGGTATAAATTTAACTGATATACCATTAATTCAAATCTCTTTTACTTTGAAAAGTATACCTTCGTGCCAGGTTTGAACACTGGGAATCTAGAGTTCTCTGCAGTACCTACTCCTCAGCCTAGACTGCTTTCCTTCTCACTTTATTCTGCCTCTGTTTCCTACCCAAAAAAGTCTCACATATCTGACACATCAATGTCTACACCCAAGTTCTTCCTACATGAGTTTGCCAGCCTCACAGACAACATGGTCAGAATTGTCCATGCCTGGGGAGGCTGATCCAATGGAAGAGGCTCACACAGGTCTTAGAAGAGGGCCCACTTTCAACAGCATGATGAGTTTCTACTTCCTGGTATGTTGTTTAGGCCCTACAGACTTCTCACCCTGGGGAAGGGGGAACACTGGTCATAGAAGGACTTGACCCAGGATAGGGACCCCTGTTATCTGCATAATTCACCTAAGTGATCATTGTCATTGATATACTATGAGTAGGGTTGGTAGCACTCATCTGCTCTCTTTATACAATGTGGTATCAATTATTATACAGTCTTATTCTGTTTCCTGATTTACATCCTGTTTCTGACTGAATTGTAATATCCCTCTTGCACAGACTGGCTCTTCTTTTGTAGTTCACCTAGCTCCTACAGTATGATAGACTAAGGGACTGATGCATTGACTGGCATCGGTCTTTAAAAACAATCTGCCATCTACTCTAGAATTATAGTAGGTTGATAACTGACTTAGTGAAGATGATCCTTCCCTACCTCCTCCTAATGAATTCATTCATTCTTACCCCATCTTCCCTATTACCTGGCCTTGACCAATGGCCTCCATCCTCCTAACTTTCTCCTATCCCAAGCATATGGTTTAGGAATTTTTTCTTCTGTATATGCTCATCTGTCTGCCAGTAGGGTAATGATGAAGTGATAATTACATTTTAAGTTTTCCAAGTGTTTCTATGTTGTTTCTTTCTCTATATCCTAACACAGCCACAAGAAATAGGAAATGTGCCTGTTGGCACTGCCTGGAAGTATGAAAGAATACATTTTCACATGATGGCATGACTGAGCAATGTACCTTTCTTCCTCTATTTTAAAGAGACATTCAGTCTTCCAAACATTTGAACTGTACATCATACTCATAAATATTTATGCCTATTTAATTAGAAAGTTCTAATTGCATTTTGATTTCTAATTTTGGTAAGAATTAGCTTCATTCCAATCATAATTTGCTGAAGTATAATAGATCGGTTACAACCTATTACAATGGGAAAGTGACTGCTTCTGATGGTAGACTGAACAGTTTAATTACTTCAGATCAGCTTCCAACCACCTTCTCTGCATTTGTGTTATGACCATTCACCTGAGCAGGCACCCTGCTTAGGAAAAATGCCTTCTCTACCAGTAGTGTTTCATCCCTGCAGATAACAGCAAAAAACCTCCACAAGACCAGTCTTCCAGAAGACTGATGGTTCCATTGGCTTATCCTCCTGAAGAGTAATTTCTCAGAGGATGGATAGGAATAACTTACTCCCAAGGAAGATATGACCTAGGTCTAGATGAATTTTGAACTTTCTTCTGAGAGGGTAAATGTATCACATTTGCACCCAGAGGGTAAAGATCTCTCCATAGAAAGATATATATATATATATATATATATATATATATATATATATATATATATATATGATACAAATGAAATCAAGAAAGCAGAAAATCACAAGCAAATTTCAGCAACAAATTGTCCACACAGTTGAAGATATTTCTGAATATCCACTGGCCTAGGGGTGCTTTGAAAGGTACATGAGAAGACAGATGAGGCAGGTTAGGGCCAGAAATGGGGAGCAGAAAGGATAACATGGATGATAATGCTAGCTCAAGTGTGCCAAATTTAACCAGCAGTTGGTAACCTAGTTTGGGAAAGAGAAATCTGATTAAGAATGGAGAAGATAGGGAAAGGCTAGACCCAGAGACATGCTGAAAAAAAACTTTTAGAATATGATGAGACTACAGCAGTTGATATGGCAAGGCATGTATTTGAATGAGAGAGTAACAAAATTAAGATAAAGAACAAATTTAAGTGGCATGAGGTCATGGCATGTGGCTTCCATCTAAAGACAACTTTAGGATTCATTCTCCCTGGGAAGTAATACTGTGGGCTGCTCTGTGAGGTAGTGAGATCCATCACGCTGGTAGGACCTCAAGTAAGGTTAGCATTTTGGCATTTTCTTGTTTGTCAGAGAGCTTGGGGACATGAGAGTCAATCTCACTCTTTTATCTGTATGAACTTTAAAAATATTTTGTCTTGTTTTGCACTTATATTTCTGAAAATCTCCAAGATAAGTAAGCAGACATTGGGCAGAGGAAGGAGAATGAAAGAGATAAAGAGCACACAAAGGGACTCATAATGCTAAGCATTATGCAATAGGGTGATCAGAAAAGGAACAAATGCCATTAAGAATATACAACTTGGAAAACACTTCATATCGCAGTTTTCTGATGCCTGAAGAAGATTCTCAGCTCCTGTGGATGCCTCTGCCACATGGACATGCTTGTGTTTGTGTTCCGCCCGCGCAGAAATGTGGAGGTTGAGGTGGAAGGTGGGAATCTTTGGCATCTTGCCTTAGTTGAAATGAAAACTAAAACGTAGATTGAGTAAATAACAAAACATTTGATTCTGAATAATTTTTACCTAAAGCTTCTCATTTTAAATAATTGTTATTGAGATTTTAAGTTAGTTTTGTTAATGTTCATTTTATTAGTTATTAGTTGCATTACTTTTAAAAGCCAATTCTTGATTTTTATGAGTCTCTTACCATGACACAAAAACTATGCTCGGAGTTTGTGGTAAGTAAATAATCCCGTTAAATTCTCAGGACTTCCTCCGCGCAGAGCTGTTACATAGCCTCTACTTTGCAGATGCAAAGTAGGTCAGGCAATTGGAAAAATCGTGCGAAATCTATTATTCCAAGCTAAAATGAGACAGCCACCCAAGATCCCAAAAAGAACCTGATCAGGTACGCTGAATTTGTCACTGGGCTGAAAATTCAGTTACTGAGTATTATATTTCATCTCTGCACTGTTCTTTACTGCATGATGCATTGGGAATCTTACCTGAGTGACCTAGGAAGCCCCTCTCTTCCCTGCTCCAATAACAGCAATCACATCAGTAGAGAAGCCGTATATTTTCTATCAGTAATCCTGAGTCAAAATGCACATCTTCCAGATAGGGTCATACGAATAGATGTGAGTGGACTTGGCAACTTGACTTTGCTGGTTCAAGTCCAATTATATAAAGAGAGATGATCGCAGAGCTAACACTCAGTGAAAAGGGGAGCTTGGAGAAGAAAGGGAAAAGAAGATTATTGGTGGGCTATGCTCCTGGGAGCCTTCTCTTACCTTTTTAACCAGAGGAGAGGTTCTATACATGCTTCCAAAAGTTCCTCTGAAGTCTCGGTAGACCTGAGCTCTAGAGATGAGGGATCATCTCTGTGTTGCCAGTCACTGTAGTCTTAGTACCTAAGGCCCAATCCCATTAAAGTCAGAAAATAATACTTGATAAATGGATGCAGAAATAAATGTTTGAATGAATGCAGACCTTAATCTGTTGGCTTGGGCTGTGCTTCCAGATAGCCTGCTAAGTAGCCTTTATAGTTTGTGTGTTTAGCCCTTAATGTTTGTGTGTTTGTATTATTTACACGTCATCTGTGGGTGTTTAGTGCCTGTGTCAACCATATAACAAGAACTTCTCCTTCCCTTTTAGTCCCTTTTAGATACATTGTACTTCATAGGAACAAAGATTCACAACTGATCAAGCTCTTAGTGAAGCTAGCCATTGAAGTATGTTGGTTGTAACAGAAAAAGCACAATCTAGCTAGGTTACAGTAGTTCACATCTGTAATCCTAAATATGCAGCAGATTGAGATCCAGAGAACTGCAATTCAAAACCAGCCCTGACAGAAAAGTCCAGAGACTCTATCTCCAAAATAACTAGCAAAAGAGCCTGGCTGGAGTCATGTTTCAAGTTGTAGATCACCACTTGAACAATCAAATTGAGAAAGTAAAAGGCCATGAATTCACACTCAGTATCAGCCAAAGAAGAAGGAAAAAAGGACAACTTTGGTTTCAAAAAACTTGAGTTTAAATGCTGTCTACACCACTATTCTTAGTATTCTCTCTCTGATCCTCTTTGCTTATCAGTAAAATAAAAAGAATAATGAATGCATGGTGAGAATCCTATGAAATTACGTGTATAAATTATGTGAAACCTAGCAGGACCTCACAAACTTTCTTCTTTATTGCTACTGAACAAAAAAGTCTGAAGACCTATCCAAGACTTAGTATTCTTGTTCTCTACCAGAGTTGGGATAAGCCACCAGGTTAGAACAAGTCCCCATCACTTTAAGGATGAGGAAGAAATACAGAGAAAAGTAGCAGCTTATTCAAGGTTGCACTAGTAATTGTCAAGACCAGAAAAGCCACCGCAGGCTTCTAACTTTTCTGGTCCCAAGATCATATTACCATCATAGTACTGCTCAATTAGTCCTTTTAAGTTGCACTGAAATCACCACTGAGGGATGCTGCCCACTCAGCTTTCACAGCTGGCTTCCTCCATATTTCAGGGACAGTTCAGTATTAATGTGAGTTTCCCAGCGGAGCTGACCTGGACTGACTTCCTCATTCTGTCACCTCCTAATTGACTTCTAGAGCCAAACCAGAGAAGCAGCAACTATCATCTGGATCTGTGGGCTATGCTATTATTCTGTCAGCTCTTCAACTGATGAGGAATAAGGTTTTAGCTTCTGAATTTGTGGAGCTCCCTAGAATAGGAAGAGAGGATTTGAGATGTGGCATCCTTAGGAAAAATAACAGGTGATGGATTGTCCAGGGGCTTACTGAGAAAGAGCACCAGCTGCCATGGAGAGTAGAGCATTCATCATGTGACAAGGCCTTTTTCAGACTCTGCCTGGCATGGGAGTGTAGGTATTAGAGGGATCCCTCGCCTATCTGGTACAGTCCTTTTTTAAAAAATAAAGTAGGTGAAACCAAGATCATCTAACTAAAAGAAGAAACTTATTCCAGGTCACAGAGGAAACTAGAAGAGATAAAAATAGCAAAGGTAAATCCAAGCACAGCCAACAAATGGCACTCTCCTTTGCTGGGTTAAAATCTGCCATTGTGGTTGTGAATCTCTGTCCATCTCTCCTAATAGTTGTTTTAAGATTTACTTTGTAGAGCAATGCTATGCTACATAGATCCAAGGAAATTATACCTTTATGAGGATGTTGTAGATACTCTCTTGATTCCCCATGTTGGCACTTGAATATCAGATGTTCCTTATTTTTGCTTTAATGTCTTTTTGTCTTCATTCACATAGTTACCTGTCTGTAGCTTGAAATATTTTCTTCTGCCCTTTTACTTTCATTCTTCCTTTATGTATGATTCTTACAAATTGCATTTAGCAGGATTTGTGGTTGGTGTTTAAATGTAATCTTACCATCTGTGCCCTTTTCTTTTTTTTTTTTGATTCACAGAATTTATTTGATGCTATAGTACTTAGACAGTGAAGGACATCAAAAGCCGCTATACATAGTTCTTGTATACATGTAGCCAGGTAAAATGAATAGGAAATGGCCCTGAGAAATAGAAAGAACATAGGAACTAAACCCAAACAAAAATTAAATGTTGTGAGTCTTAGTATTAGGTCTATACATCCCTTGCTTGGTCCATCCCAGGCAGGTTGATTGACCTGTCTGGCCTGAAGGAGCCATGCCCTTTTCTTTAGTTTCTTTACACTTATTGTGATTGTTTACACTTTTATTAATTTCCATCTTATTTTTCTAAAATATTTATTAAACATCTTGCAATTTTACAAAATGAGGATAGGCAACATCTGTGTAAATAATGGGGAATTATAAAACTTTAAAATGTGAGGCCCTACCAGCCATCTTGTACATTAGAGTATGGTTAGGCCATAGAATTGCTCACTGCATCCCTTACACAGATGGCTTAAATGGGATCCTAAATAATAGAAATCAGCTCATAGTACATTCAGTTTTGCATTGTTTAAGTTTTTGGTACAACATTTTGCTTCTAAGGTTAATCCATGTCATTGTACATAGCTATGGTTCATTAATTTTAAATGCTTTATTTTATTCTGTTGTAAATGCTTTATAATTTATTCATCCACTCTCTTGCCTATTGTCACTTGGGTAGTTTCCAATGCTTTGATGTGATAAAGATCCTTAAATGTGATTCCTAAGCCCTGTTTGAAAGTTTATCTAGGGTATTTATCTAAAAGAGAGAAACTTGGGTTTGCATACATTCAACTTTTTAAAATAATAGATTATTTCTAAAGTAAGTACAACAATGTATGCACTCACCTGTAGTTTCTATTTTTCTCTGTCTTTGCCAACACTTAGTATTGTTACACTTCTTTACTTTCATCCCCTAGCTAATGGAAAGTGTTCTCTTATAGTTCTGATTTGTATTTCTCAGAGGAAGGACACATTGTTTGAAACAGAAAGGCATGATCAACTGGGTATAAGGTTGCTTTTTAATTATGATAGTTTAACATAGCACCCTTCTCAAGAGTTTTATCTTTTTAATATTCCTTTGACTTAAGGAATTACTCTTAAAATAATATACCATCATCTCTTCACTTATCAGTAAGACATGAAGACTGGAAAGAGGACAAGCTGCCAACACTCCCATGTGTCAGGTAACCCATCATCCTGGTTTGCCTGGAACTGGGGAATGTCCATGAAGCTGGGAAAAGCCTAATTAAACCAAGACTAATTAGCCATTAGCCACAGTGTACACATAGATGTATCTTCACCCTGCTAGTACTCAATTGTTTTATTCTGTGCAAAAGACATGCATACCCCAAACTGGCCCACGTATCATAGGTAGCAACCAATAGACTATAATCTGAGGTTATCTTCTTAGGAGAGATAGAAGGGCACAGAAATAGTGGAGGATTGTGCTCAGGGTCCATTTTTTGATGAACAAAATGAGAGAAAAATTATTTCTTACCTTAACAAAAAATACAGATCATCTCAGGAGGCAGAGATCTGAGGATCATGGTTCAAAAGCCAGCCCAGGCAGGAAAGGCCATGAGACTCTTATCTCCAATAAACCACCAGAAAACAGGAAGTGGCGCTGTGGCTCAAGTGGTAGAGTGCTAGCTTTCAGCTGAAGAGCTGAGGGACAGTGCCCAGCCCCAGAGTTCAAGCCCTCAACTTACAATATAGATATATAAACACATACACACACACATACACACACACACACACAGATAGAGATCATATTGTATTTTATGTCAGTATATTCTTCAGAAGCTCTTTTTCCGAAAAATCCCTATTTCCCTAGGCTGGAGATATATGACATCTCAACAAAACATCTCAACAATAATACTGACTCCAGGGCCAGTCTGCCTGGGAGAATCAGCCACATTCTCTCAGAGCTGTGCTGTGTGCACAAGAACTTTGAGTTCTGCCTTCCTCAGAAGCCTGGGCACACTCCTGATAGATGCCTCTGTCTAAAAGCAGACTAAAAGAGGGCCTTTGCTAGAAACTGAAGTTTCAGAGGATGACTATGACAGGACCCCTTGTCAATTTCTCTCCTTTCCCAACAAGTTAGGACAGTACCAGCCAGCCCTTGTGTGGGCCGTTTCTCATCTTGCAAATAAATTTAGTGTTCCTTGAGCATCCAGCAGCGGCACATGGGGACAGAAGCTCTGGCTGCAAAAATATTTTAATACTTCCTCTCCATTTGATAAAAACTGTTATACAATAAGTGGAAGGAAAAACTGATGAGTAATAAAGTCCAAGCATGTGTGCTTCATCTCAATTACTGTACAAATCATATAATTCCAGGACTTGTTGTTGTTGTTTTTTTCATTTGAGGAGAAGACAGCATGGAAGGTGGGGAGCACACAGATGTCTTGTTATTTGTCTCAAGGGTTGAGATTTCAAATCCTCCTGTAGAAAAGGGCCTTGCATCTGAGCTGTTTCTTAACACCTGAAGATCAATCGGGGGAGTGGGGAGGGGAGGCTGGATGATGGTGGTAGCAGAGCTGATGCAAATGAAATCAGCCACACTAGCCCACCTGGAAGGCAACCACACATTCCAAACACCCAGTCTAGAAATCAGCCACACTGTAGCCCACCTGGAAGGCGACCACACATTCCAAACACCCCGTCTAGACACCTATGAATAGTGTCTGGGATTTTTTTTTTAATTTTAATATAATGAGGTTTTTTTTTTAACCTTAAAGGTCTGCTTTTTTGTGCTAAGATTATGCCTTTCTTTTCTGGTGTTAACATATTCTTTATTAGAAGTAGTAATGAAGACACTAGTTACTTAGTGTAGTGCAATTTAGCTTAGCTCAGCTTAGCCTAGTTAAATGTTTTTACTTGACAGGAGACTGAAGGGGAGAAAAAAAAAGCCTACATCATTCCTGAAATTTTGTTTAGTTTTTTTTTTTCCATTTAATGCAGAAGTCTTAGAAATGTCTTAAAGTGGATTTCACATCACTAAACCATCTCCAGGACACCAACTGTGCGTCCTGGGCCAAGCACTCTGCAAAGCAGCTGTGTCCCCTAGGGTACACGCATCTTTGTCTTCCTAATTTGGAAATCCTCTTGTGGTTTGGGATACACTGGCTCTTCAATCTCAGAGTCTGGTGCCAGGAGATGCTAGAATCAGCCAACCAGCCTCCTGGTGCTGCATTTGGATGTATGAACCACATCTAGTTGATCCAGCCAACACCAACACCCATTGTCTTGGCAGTCATTTTCTTCCCTTAAAATGGCTTACAACAGACTTGAGAGCATGGCTAAGGTGCTCCCGCCCCAGAGACTAGTCATTAGACAAATCAGGCTTCTGGGAACTGAAACTGGCACCAGCTCCTAGACTGAAGAGAATGTCTCAAGGTAAGTGCCCTTTGGGAAGATGTCTTGGCAGACAACCAGCCATTCTTCCCAGGAGGCTGAGTGCCACACATGCCCATTTTCTTTCAAATTGAAAAGAAGAAAAGGTCACTGGGGAATCTGTCTCTTAGGAGAAATTTGGATGACTGCCCTAAATCAGATGCCCTTTGGACTTAAGCTGTCTTACATCTGTGGACTTAAGCTCCTTCTTAGAGCACTGTTTTTCTCACATATGAGTGGTACTCCCTTTCCAGGCTGGGCTTAGACCTGAGAATGGTCTTTGAAATGCATGCATTCTTTCTTTCTTCTCTTTTTGTCTTGTTAACAACTTCCATCGAGATAGAAGACAGAAAATGGGTTTACAAGTGGTGGGAAAACCTTTGTCTTTCTCCTTCCAGACCCAGAAGGTTTCTGTCTTAGCTTTAAAAACTTTTTTGGCACTGAGCACCAATGGCTCATGCCTATAATCCTAGCTACTCAGGAGGCTGAGATCTGAGGATCATAGTTCAAAGCCAGCCTAGGCAAGAAAGTCTGTGAGACTCTTGCCTCCAATAAACTACCAAAAAGCAAGATGTAGAGTGATGGCTCAACTGATAGGGCATTGTCCCTGAGCACAAAAGCTCAGAGACAGTGACCAGGCCCTGGATTCAAGCACCAGCACCAACACACACACACACACACACACATTCTTTTTGGTTGTTATTTTTGAGTTGGTACCAAAATAGTTTTTCACTACAGGATTGTTACTCAGAAAGTATGGAATGAACTGTGACAAGTCTTAGGCTTGATACAACAATGCAATTTTTTGTAACAAAGTATCATAGCCTGGGCAACTTGAACAACTGACATGTATTAGCAACCTGAAACCTGGGTGGTCCAACTCAAAGTACATCTGGTTCCTGGTGTGCAGTGGGATGATGCCTCCCTTTTGTGACCTCACAGGATGGAGGCAGAGAGGGATCAGGCTCTCTGGTATCTTACAAGGGCACTAATCCCATCATGAGGTCCTCGCCCTCACGACCTTATTATTTCCTAAGGCCTTACCTTCTAATGCCATCTGCTTGGGGATAAAGGATTCCGCCTATGAATTTGTATAAGACAAATGTATGGTCCATACCAGGGGGCACCTGGAGAGTCATGTGCAGAGGTATCCTGAAGTTGTACCTTCCTTAGTTCACTTCCCATTCCTGATGGTCTGGGGTTGGAGAGAGGGCATAGCCAAGAGTTACCTTCTCCATCCATCTTCTCAGTGTTCCCAGAGGTGGGAACTGGGACCCTTGGGAGTCTATTCACAGATGAATACGGTAGGCCATGAGCACCATCCAGATTGGTTGCAGAATCTGTGACAGGGAAAGTGAACCTTGATTGCAGTGAGAGGAAGGATATGTGATTGGACAGAAGTGAGGCAGCCGAGTTTCACTCTTCAGTGCTTAACTTACCTAATCCGTAGCATTCTGGGACCTCATGAGTCACTATTTCCATGGCATAAAAACAGAACAGTAGACTGGGAAAAGAATTAAATACTTGCACAATAAGCCGAGCTGTGTCCACATGCTATCAGTCAAAGCATCTCTTTGATCCTCAAGTGTAAAATGGAGGTAATAAAACCCCATCTTAACAGAATTGGTGCCAGCATTAAGAAGAGTAACACATGGTTAAGTTTGATACTTCCGTTAGTGCTAAATCAAGGATAGCTCAATAAGTGTGTTTCCCAAGGCTTTCCATACCCTTTATGGTCCTGCTCCAATCTTAGCACAACTTTCCTACCTTGTATTTCCCTTATATTGTCTCTTATATGTTTCCCTTTATGTTTTCTCCCCTCTACCTTCTCTATCTCCAAAGAACACTAGAAAAAGCAAGAAACTATGCACACTGTGGCCACATGAATTAATACTACTAGCCAGTCTTTCAAGATTTCTCTATCTGGTGCCATCAGCTGCATTCCTGGGGCTGGTCTCTGGTCACTGATCCTACCCCCCCCCCCATCCTTGGTTCTGCAAATGACTTGTGTTAACCTCACTGAGAGAGCCTGAACCTTTTCTTCCTCAATCCTCTTTCTATTCCTCCTAAGCAATATGTATCATCTTTTCCTTCTATTGCACCCAAATCCACTCCATGCTTTCCCTAAACTGCATGCTGCCTTCCCGGGTGCTGCTTTACTCTCTCCTCTGAATGTGTCACTGAATGTGCTATAGGTGGTTGGTTTGGATGTTTTGTTCATGACACACTCTTGTTCCTGCATTTGACCCCATCTGACGGTGAAACCCATACTAACCTCATAACCCAGGAACGGGATTGGCTGAAACTTTGATCTTGATCCCCCGATTGAGTATTATTCCATTGCATTTAAAGTTTATATGAATTAAAAGTTCAATAAGTTGAATTCTGATATTTCCTAAGCTTTCCTGGAAACACAGTCAAGCCCTTTCATTTAAGAATTATCTGTGTGCCAGCCTCTAGTGGCTTATGCCTATAATCCTACCTACTCAGGAAGCTGAGATCTGAGGACCATAGATTAAAGCTAGCCAGACAGAAAAGTACATGAGATTCTTTTCTCCAATTAACCAGCAAAAAGCCAAAAGTAGAACTGTGTCTCAAGTGGCAGAGCACCAACCTTGAACAAAAAGCTAAAGGAGATCACCCTGGTCCTGAGTGTAAGCCCTAATACTGGTACCAAGAGATGGGAGGAGGGCAGGGGACCAAGAGAGGAAGGAATGTTTAGTGGTTGCTTTGCATTCCAATGGCTGAGTGGGGCCGTTGTGACAGCAATTTTGGGTTTGCAAAACCTAAATAATTACTACCATGCCTCTGAAAAGAATGTGTTCACCTTTGTTCTGAGAACCTAAAGTCACCAGTTTAACATTACAAAGGGTAGAGTCTGAGATCCCCTCCCTTCTTTGGCACCAACCCAAATCTATCCTTTTTCGGGTCCATAGCATGCCACTGAGAGCTACTCAAGCTGGACTTCCTACATCCCTCCCAATCCTCTGAACCCCCAAGGCACTTAACACCCAGTTAGCATTTGATTCCTAATCAAATATATACTTCCAGCACATTAACTTTTATCTTCCCAGTGATCTGCAAAAACCTTAAATCAGAGAGCATGAGAGGATGTGAGGAGATGAAAACTGGCTGGTGAAGGGAAATAAAAGAAGAGAAATGAGTTTGAGACTTTTTTTGGATCCTGTGATAACCACAGTCAACAACGTAGTATGTATTTCAAAACATCTAGAAGATTTTGAGTATTTCATTTGACCTTATGTCCTCCAGATTTATCCATACTATCACAAGTGCTAGGATTTCATATCTTAATGGCTTCATAGTATTCTGTTGTGTATTTCCATATCCCATTTTCCTTATTTATTCATCCATTGATGGACACTTCAGGTCAATTCTGCGTCTTGGCTGTTGTATACAACACTGTAACCAATACGTGAGTGAAGGTATCTCTTTAACATACGGAGTTCATTCCCTTTAGTTATATACACTGAATTGGATATATATATACTGAACTGGGTCATATTTTTACATTTTTCAGAAACTTTCTTACTGTCTTCTGAAAGAGCACTATTTTATATTACCACCACTAATAAATAAAGGTTCACATTTCTCCACATCCTCACCTGCACTTACTGTCTTTTGTTGATAACATCTGTTCTAAAGGTATGAGGTGATAGTTCACTATGCCTTCGATTTACATTTCTTTGGTAATTAGTGATACTGAATATATTTTCATAAGTATGTTGGTCATTTGTATGTTCCTTTGAGAAATATGTTTTCAGATCTTTTGTCCAGTTTTCATTGGAGTATTTGGGTTTTTGTGATTGAGTCATTTGCATTCTTCATATAGTCATATAGCCACCATCTCTGTGAGCCTATCACATACGTATTTTAAATATTTGACTTACCATTCGCATTTTTATATGCCTATCCCTTAACAGATTACTGTGATTACTATTTTTAATATTTTTGGTTTTTTTCTTCCTATGTTATTAAATACATATACAGAGAATAAAAATATATTTCTATGTAATTTTACAACCCTTCTCACCATAGATACTCTGTATAATATAAAATTCTTGGGCCAGTTACTGCAACTCTCTGTCAAGGTCAATGGCACTGCACAACTTCAGGAACTGTTAATTACACAATACTCTCTGTGAATGGGCCCTGGAGTCATGATGAGTGCAGTGGTGTAGAAGCACTTTGTAATCATTGTGTCTGGGTTTTATTGTCTATAAAACAGACGTTGCTGGGCTGGGAATGTGGCTCAGTGGTAGAGTACTTGCCTTGCATGCATGAGGTCCTGGGTTCGATTCTCAGCACCACATAAGCAGAAAAGGCCAGAAGTGGCACTATGGCTCAAGTGGTAGAGCACTAGCCTCGAGCTGAAGTGCTGAGGGACAGTGCCCAGGCCCAGAGTTCAGGCCCCACGACTGACCAAAAAAAAAAACAGACATTGCTATTGGGAAGTGAATGAACATTTAAAACAAAGTCTGGCATATAGCTGTATATCTTGATAGCTGTTAGTATGGCAGTGATGGAGTTGTCATCATCATCGTCATCATCATCCCCTGACTTTTCCCCAGACCTCCTTAACCAAGCTGTGCACATATGATGGTCCATTGTATGTCAGTTGGCTAAACTACTAGCCAAACATTAAACTAAATGTTACTGTGAAGGCATTGTCAATGTACACTATAATGTCAACTACACTTTTCGCCCTTGTGACTAAAACATAATGAAACAACTTAAAAGACAGAACAACTTATTTTGGCTCATGCTATCACAAGTTTAACTTCGTATTCCTTGGCTCAGCTGACTCCGAGCCTATGCTGAGACAAAATTTTGGCAACTGAAGCATGTGGCAAAGGCTGCTCATCTCAAGGCAGAGAGGAAACAGAGAGAGACAGAGAGACAGAGTCCAGGGCAAGATACAGCCACCAAGGACATGCCTCCAGTGACTGACTTCCTCCAACAAGGCCCTCAACTTTCCAGACCCTCCAAAATAGCACCACCAGCTTGAGAACAAGCCTTTCTTGCTTCAGTGCATGAGCTTTTAGGGACCTTTCATACATATTCATGCAGTCCGTTGAAAGCCATCTGAGCACATGCAATTTTCTGGAAGAGAAGGAATTCTGCCTCACGGCTGCAGCATCAACTCTTACCCAAGTCTGCAGCCTGCCAATCTGCACCACAGATCCCAGACTTAACCATCCCCACCACTGTGGAAGTAATTCTTTAAATTATTCTATATAGATATACAAACAGAAGGAGCAGGGGGGAGAGACAGAAAAAGATAGACACAGACCAAAACCAAAACATTGTTTCCCTGGAGAACCCGGAACAATATTGCCTTTCATTCCTGGCCTCCATTGTGTCTGGTCTGCATGAAAGAACAGCTTCTCATCTGAGCCTGGGTTTGTGTACCTAACTCCCACCCCTGCCACCAGCCCTGCCAATCCAGGCTGGATCATGTTCTATATTGCTTAACCCTACATTGACTTTCTGTGGCATTTCAAGTGAAGGCCCACCTCCCTGGAGGCTGGATATAGTCACATTTCATGGCACTCAGCTTTCAACTCTTTGACTCCTGCCACCAGGGCTTTCTCTTGGCTGCTCCAGCGTTCCCAGCTCATTTGGACCTCAGAACTTTATGTCTGCTCTTATCTCTCCATGAGCCACCTAACCCTGCATGCTTCACATAACTACCTGACAGGCCTTTAAGGCTTTCTGAAAACATGACCCCATCCAAGTCCTTCGAGTATTATCTCCTGGTCTTCTCTACCAATGCTCTCTGTTTTGTTTGTGCAGTGAACTTATTTATGATTTTATATTTGTTTGTGATATAGTCACTTATTATCTGTCTTCCTATTAGTACATCCTCTGGACCTAGTCCAAGAAGAAGATTCATTGACAGTTATGTGGGGGATTAAATGGGGTCTTGCAGCAACTATGCAGTCTCTTTGTTCTATGGTCCTCATCCATTGCTGAAGGTGCACTATGGGGGAGAGAGAACAGCAATGGTAAAGTGTTTGCCTAGCAGGCCTCATGCTCCAGTCAATCGTCAGCTCTGAAGGGAATAAAATTGCTAACTGTAGGTGCTGTCTCCCAGCCTAAGGCTATCCCTAAGCTTAAAGATTATTTTTCTAAGAAGGTATGTGATTTTGTAAAGATGCAGCAGCTACACAAAGTCAAATTCAGAAAGCCTCATTTAATGAGTGTAAATAATAAAATAAGAATTTTATTAAAGAGCCCATCGTTAGATATATTTTTCAAGTCTCTCTCATTACTCTCATGTCTCCTCTGCCAACGCTTCTTTGTCTTCATTGAATGCACCTGGGTTTTCCATCTGTATTGTAGAAATCAACTTAGGTTTTCTTTCCATTAAAAAAGGGGGTCTCTGTTTTGTAAGATAAGTGAGTTACATAAAAGGTGGTCCACAATTATCACCTTTACCTTGGCCAACTTAGGGAAGCAGAAAAATCTATCAACACTCCCCCATTAAAAATGTTTGTCTTCTCACATACAAGACTTCAAATTGATTAATGGCATCTTCTTAATCATTTCCATGAGACATGTAAATGGCATTGTTCAATTTGTTGATGGAAACTATACATAGGCAACCTGTGTGGGGCATAAGAAATGGCCTATTATCTATGCTAGAAAGCACAGTGTTTGTCTTTCCCACATATTTCAGGTAACTGAGAGATTCTGAGGTAACTGAGAGATTCTCAGTTACCTGACAGAAGCTATGAAACTACTAGAAGGAATCCAGATACAAATTAGAATCCAGTTGGCTACACTCCAAGTCATCCATCTATGTGGAATTGAGTTCTACGTCTGATGTTTTAAGCTATGCTGTTTAATGAGTTGTATGCCATTATTAAATGCTGCAGATAATTTCTGTGCTCGATGTATTTGCTTTTTGAAAAAAACTAGTTTGTATGATTTGAGTGACAACTATCCATTTTTCTTTACACATCTTAGCAACAAAAAGAAAACATGCAAAGAGCTGAAATGAGAAAAAGACAGATCTGTTTTCTACTCCCATTTCAACTTTGTGTGACTTGAACAAGGCAATTTATTTTCCTGTCCTTTTAATTTTCCAGTTTAAAAAAGGGTCAGCAGCAGCTGCTCCCTGAAGTCCCAGAGGTAACGGGATAAAGTCAAATCCACTTCCCAGAAACACCTTTACAATGAAACTGCTACACATAGAAAATGTCAAATTTCTATATCTTATACAAGCCTATAGCAATTCTCACTGTTCCACCCTTGCTACTAGAAGTCTTCTTCAATAGTCTTCAGCTTTCTGGCTGTTTATTAGTGGCTGCTATGCTGAGATTTCTCTTGTAGAGACAACTGTTTTCCTGTCATGACAACTTAGGACAAAGGCCAGAAGTTTGGTAGTTAGGCTATTGGGAACAGGACTGTTCCAATTATTTTATGTGTTTTCCTATACCCCAGGGACGATGAAGTGTTAAATGCCAGCCAACACTCACATTTATGGTTTGATTTATTTATATGGAAAAAGGTTTATTCTTATTAGCTGGCACTGCTTGAAGCAATTTCTAAACAATGTCCCACCAAAAACAACCATATTTTCAATGCCTGGTAAAACGATAAAATACAAGTTCCATTTCTGATGCCCAAATCCCAGGTCTCCATATGTCAGTGTTCATCATGGGTGGTAATAGTCCAGGCAGAATCCACCCAAATCCATCCCTGGGCATTCATCCAGCCAGGACACACTGCAGTGAGGGATCAGCCAGCCCATCCTCAGCCAAAGAATAACGTAACCGAGTGCCAGATCCAGGTGGAGGGTTCAAAGGGATTGAGCTGTAGCAGCAAAACATTAGCCGGTACCCACTGACATTCAGAGCAAGCATGTCACCAATAAAATACAGCTCTGTTCTCCACAGCTTTGGAACATTCCAGGGTTTGCAAAGTGCATGCCTACACAAGCACAAGCAACAAAATTATATATGATAAGGTAAGGTGTGTGGGTAGAGTGAAGGACAGGCAATGTGAACTGTCCAATGAGTCCAAGCACATAAAATGTGCATTCTTTTTTCTGCTCATTTACTGAGAGCTAGTATCTAAAGGAAATACTGATTGGTCCAGGGGCCAGCTGCAGTATGGTGCCACCTGGTGGAAGTTGTCCGCCATAGATTTCTATACCAGAGCCCTGGGGCTGGAAGGGATTTACAGAACATCTTCGGGGACATCAAATCTTCAGATGATCTGGTATCATCTGCTAAACTTGGAAGCCTGACCAAGGGGCATGATACCTCTGCATAGACTACCTCTGTCTACGTGTGTGGGGCCTCCTTCTCTGCCATAGCCTCTGCTACCACCTAACAAGTTAAACTCACCACTGGGAACTCTGTAGCCACCATCATCTCAGACTGCCCACTTGGATCCACTTCTAGTGACCAGTTCTCCTTTACTTCCCCACTAACGCAGTCAAGTCACTTTGTGTTTACAGGACATGCCAAGAAGATGGAGTCCATTTGTATCTTTTAACCTTGAATGGAGTAGTGAATACTCTAAGGCCAGGGACTTTCCCTCTGTTTCAAAGGAGCTACCAGAGCCAGAAAGTTCTGTGTCTGTGATACTTAGCCCTGTCTACCCAGAAGAAACACCCTGAGAGCTCCTAATGCTCTAGTGCCCAGGTCTCTACTGCAGGCTAATTAGATCAGAAGCTCTGGGATGGGCTCCACACATTGGAATTTCTCAAGATTCCACAGGTCATTCCCAAAGCATAGCCAAGAGGGACAGCCATGCACTTCAAACTTGAACTTGCTTATGAAATCTCAGATTTTTGATTTGGCCCAATCAGGGTTGAGCCTGAGAATCTGCATCTCTAACAAGCCTCCAAAGGTCACTGGTATAGCTCAGCATTTGAGGTAATGAGCAGTATGTCACAGAGGTTATTTGAGAAGATGTTAAGTGTTTATGTTGCAGCGATATTGTAGAGATGGCTAATGCTCTGAAGGAGAGTAGGAGTGCATCAGTGCTCTTCAGTCTTTGTGTAGGAGCTGAAATCTTCCACCTACCATCTTCTAAACACAAGCATATGTAGCAAGTTAGAGGTGAAGATAGGAGACACACAGCCATGAGCATTTGTCTTCCTTCTTCCACTATTCCAAGGCATCTAGAGTCTCCAGTAAGTCCATTATGAAAACACTTAGATATTATTTAATAAACTGTAAATTTGGATTTCAGATGATGAGGATTTCTTCAGAAACCAAAACTGCTAAACCTGGATTAGTGAGCATTAAGGTATTAGTGCATTGAAGACCAGGAATCTGTGAGACTGGGGCTACATGGTCCATGTTAAACAAATTATCCTGTGAATGCTTCCAGCCCTATTCACTGCTTAAAAGAGTAAACTAGTTGGAATAAAGGTATGAATCCATTGCATGCAGCTTTCTTCTGAAGGTTCCGATAAGCACATCAGCAAGATTTAATGATCACAATGACTATACTGTTCCTCCTCCCCCATTTCTACACTACCTGGAACGCATCTCATTAAGTGGACAAAGCAGTTCCTTCTGTACTGCCTCTCCTTTCATTTCTGGCTCTTTCTCCAGCTCACTTCCAGTTCATTGCTGACCCTAGATCTCTTCTCCCAAGGAAGATATTATTCTTGAAAGCTCATAAAATCCTGCCTGGCAGGGATCTAGGATATATTTTGAAATGAAAGCCAACATAAGTGTGAAATCACACAAAATAGGATTATACTGGTTCATTGACCAGCTTTCTAAAATAATAGACACACGCATTTGAGTAACTCCAATAGCTAACTTGAGCTAACTATAAAATTTGGTAAAACAAAATTTCCCTCAAAAAAGTGTGAAGATGAAAGAAATGAGTTTACGGGCTTGGAAGGTGGCTTAGTGGTAGAGTGCTTGCCTATCATGTTTGAAGCCCTGGGTTCAATTTTTCAGTACCATATAAACAGAAAAGGCCAGAAGTAGTGCTGTGGTTCAAGTGTTAGAGTGCTAGCCTTGAGCAAAAGAAGCTCAGAGAAAGTGCCCAGGCCCTGAATTCAAGCCCCAGGACTGGCAAAAAAAAAAAAGAAATGAGTTTATTTTTATAATATTATAGTGATGAACTTTCATTCATCATACATTCCTCCTGATAAGTTAGACACTGCTTAGATTGAACTTTTGTGATTTATCAGCCTTGAGGGTTTGTTTGAACAAGATTCGGAAGGATATGTTTCATCTTGGGGCTTATCCAAGGGTTAAATCTATCATTTGTGTAAAAGTGAGGTTTTAGAAATGCCTGGGGGAAACAGGAAACTGCAAGTCTGGAGACCTATGATCCAAGACTTGTTGAAATCTTTTTTTTTCTGTAATCATTTTATTGTGATTAAAATGCAATAATATAAAAATATACCCATTTAATCATTTTAAAATGTACAATGCAATGGCATTAAGAATATTTACAATGTTGTATGACCAGTCATCGCTATCAATTTGATCATCCCAAACAGAAGATTTGTAGCCAGTTAAATAACAGGAGTTAACGAGTAGGAGTTACTGTTTAACTTCTGTCTCTTCCTGTCTTTATGGCATGTATTTCATATAAGTGGAATTCTACAATATTTGTCCTTCTGGTTTATTCACTTAGCATAATATTTTAAATGTTTACCCATATTTCAGAATTCCATTCCAATTTAGCTCTGAATGGCAGTTTGTTGCATAAATATACCACATTTGTTTATCCATGTATCTGGTTATTTTCAAGGTAGAGTCTTCCTTTAGGTCCCAGCCATCCTGGTCTGCAATGCTCATATTTGTGCTTCCCCAGTGTTCCTAGGAATGAGAAGCTTACACCACTGTACCTAGCCATTGATTGAGATGGAGTCTCACAAATTGTTATACCTGAGCTGGCCTAGAACTTTGATCACCTGATCTCCTATTACTTGTAATTATTCCTGCTTGAACATAGAAAAGCCAGTGCTTTAGTTGATATAACACTTTTTGCTGAAGTTAAGTCCTTTTTATTTGTGTTTCCAAATAAATAACAAAATTATTTTTCTTCTTTGAAAAAGGAAGAATAAAAAATATGCTGGGCACCGGCGGCTCACTCCCATAATCTTAGCTACTGAAGTGGCTGAGATCTGAGGATCAACTTTCAAAGCCAGCCCAAGCAGGAAAATCCACGAGATTCTTATCTCTAATAAACTAAAAGAAACAACAACAAAAAAAGGCACAAGTGGGACTGTGGCTCAAGTAGTCTAGTGCTACCTTGAGCAAAAAGAAGCTTAGGGACCGTGCCTAGGCCCTGAGTTCAAGCCCAAGACTTGCACACAAAAAAAAAGAAAGAAAGAAAGAAAAAAGACTGACAAAAGATGTTTTACTTTAGCATTACCCTAATGTCCTGATTCAGGTTTTCCCAAAGGATGTGTTGTTTTAAAATTCTGGTTTCCTTTCTTATTTAGGATTGGTAAGATCTGTAAATCAAAATAATCACCACTGGGAAAAAAACAGCTTTATTCCTCACAGCTCCTAAAGTGAAGGAACCTGTTCTCATACCACAGAGAAAGCTTTGACTGGGGTTTTCTCTGGAAAGAATATGCGAGGCTTGGTAAGCAAGTTGAGGATTGGCTAGCTTGAATTATTTCTGCAGGCTCTGCGCTATGGAAGTCCGATGCCTGGCTTTGAGTATTCAGGACAGAAGTGTCCTTTGGGTCTAACAAACCCCAAAAAAGCAGACAGGTATGGGGTATCAGTTATTAGTTTGCATGGGAAGGCATGTTACCAGGAGAGTGCGTCATTATCTCCAGGAATTAGTTAGACCTTCCTTACCAGCAAGGCTGCTGCTGCCAAATCATCGGATATAGACACCATAAAGCATGTTCAATACAGATTTTAATGAAGTCCTTCAACCACAACCCACCATGGGTTCCAGCAGGCACTCTTTGGTCTCAAAGATCTACAATCAGAAACAGCAGGGTTTTTCCATGCTAGCTGTTCATTAGAATAACTTGGGAAATTTACTAAAATCACTTGGAGAATTTTCTGCTCCCACAGCTAGGCTGATTGAATTGCCACCTCCAGACACTCATCGTTTCAGAAGCTCCCCAGTGGCTCTCCTAGGCATTTGGGGTTAGAACCACTGGTTAAAGATAATATTTCTCAAGAATCTGAACCAGGAACAGTAGCAGCAGCACCTGGGAACATGCTATAAATGCTCAGCCCTCTGACACTGCACATTCCCTTCCAGTGGGTCTGTGGCTTGTTTAAGGGTAATAACCACTGGTGTAGAGAAGAAAGCATCAACTGAACTGCAGGGTTCTCCTATCAGAACCCTGAGCCCACACACATTCCCAGAAGCTCAGCCAGTGTGTTTAGGTCCATCAGTTTTCATGAGACAGAGCTGTTCTTCCAGGGAGAAGACAGGAGGCCTCTTGAAGGGTCTCAGCATCTTGCAACTCTCCTACCCCAGCCCACTCGGACCTTGTCTCTAAGTGCTTTGCTTAGAGTAAGCACCATTAGTAATCAACCTGACAGAGGGACTGACCCCATGTAGGAAGCATATCACATGGTCATTGCTGTGGCTACTGGAGGATCCAGCAGGTCCCAGAGAACACAATCCAGGTGACCTTGACAGCCTGCTGATCCAGGAGCTTGTCTGCACAGAACAAGGACATGCTCTTACTCTACTTCACTGAATCTCTGGTTCATTGCTTAAGAACTCTTCAAGTATTTTTAATATCCAGAGGGGACTGAAGAAGTGGCAAAGCTGTGGGGCTTCACAAACAAGTGCCTGGAAGCAAATTGAGTGTCCATAAAGGAGAAATTGAGTGCATGAGTGTGTTTTCACTGTTGGGAAAAAATTGCAGAAAATTAACATAAGCTATAAAGAGCAGGAAATAGAATCTGGGTGAATTTTCTCCAGTGACAAGAAACTGCTCTGGGGTCACCAACTTACATCCTGACCCCAACCCCTCACCACTACCAGTTAAGAATTGGGACAAATTAAAGAATTCTGAAGTTTGGTTTCCTGATCTACAAAATGGGATGATGATAATGTGCTTTAAAGACTAACTATGAGAATGCCAATAAAATGTTTGGCATTATTCTCTTCATAAGTACTCCAAACTTAGCTACCATTTCTGCTACGAATAATTTCACTATATTATTAGCACAGTGATTATCAGTATTTTGGGGGTTTTCATAACAAAATACATGAAGCATAGTGCTTTACAGAAAAAAAAAGAGAATTACTTAGCTCACAGTTCTAAAAGCCCAAGGACATAGCTCTGCTCAGCATCAGCTCAGCCCTAGAAGAAACCTCATGGTAGATGGTAGCACAGAGGCAGGAGTATTGCAAGAATGGGGAGCAACCTGTTCACCCAGTGATTCACACAAGGTGTTAAACTCTCGTTCTCACAAAGAACCAAAACTAGTCTCAATGGGGCCTGACCACTCCTAGAAAACAGCACTAATGCAGACACAAAAGCGGTTTTCCCATAACCTTGGAGCCTTCCACTAGACCCCACCTCTTAAAGATTCCACCTCTCCCAACAATGGGGACCAAGCTCCTAGCACATGAAGCTTTGAGAACCAAACCATAGCCATGAGCTAGAGTAAGTGTTCCCAAGGTAGTATTATTGCTGTTATTATTTGATTATCTTCTATTAGCAATGAGAAAAAAGTTAAAACTAGACAAATGAACCAAAGACTCCTTGACAAAAATTTGTCTTTTCTCAAAATGCAAAACCCTTACTTCTATCTTCTACCTAGCAGAAGCTTGCCTTTAACAAGACAGAATGCATATTGCTGCAGGAACATAGCTCAAAATCCATTCACTCTGAAGTCAACATGGTCCACACTGTACCCTATCACCCAGCCTTTCAGCCCAAAGCCTTTGAGCCAAGCCTTAACCACCCCTGCTATTTCTTAGACTGACCTTCCTGTCTACCTTGTTGCAGGTACCACATCTGTGTCACCGTGCTGATCTACTTCCTCCCCCTGCTGGTAATCGGCTATGCCTACACTGTGGTGGGGATCACACTGTGGGCCAGTGAGATCCCTGGGGACTCCTCAGATCGGTACCATGAGCAAGTCTCTGCCAAGCGCAAGGTGAGCAAGAGGCAGGCAGCATCCACCCTGGCACAGAAAACAGACTGGCAAGCAGGGTTGACAACCTGCTGGCACTAGAGCATCAGGCACAAAATGTCCCTGGGTCTAGGTAACAGGAGAGAAACAGAGAGGGGTCTTTTTCTGCACATGCCCATACACATACATGCACACTCATACACATATGCCTATACTCATCCCCTTACACACATTATACATTCATTCACACACTTGCATACATAAACTCATATATCCGTGCTCATACATCCCTACACACTCATGCACGCATAAATACACTACTCATGTGCATAAGAAACTCATTTACCCTCATACTTGTACACATACACACTTATATTCATGCACTATACTCACACATGTACACATATATAAACATTTACACACACTCATTCACTCATAGAAACACACTCATGCATACCTACTACTTGTGTAATATTCTCATTTCCATATACATGTGTGCACACATATACATTCATTACACAAATGTATACCACACTTGTATACACTCATTATACAGATACATACTTATGTTATACACATACAACACATATGTACTTACACATACATACATGCATGTACTCATTGTACACATTCATAAATCTCATTTGCATGCACCCACTCTTAGCCAAGCTCAAACACATTCAAACTCATTCACACACAGACATAATTACCCCACACAGTTACACACATAACTACATAAACTCATTCTCATATACCTTCATGAATATACAATCATGAATACATACATACTCATACATATCCATATACACACTTGTTAAATACATATACAAACTTATTTGTATACACACTTACACATTCATACACACATACACTCATACACACATAGTACATTTAGTCAGAAAACATGCATATACATTCAAATATACATATGTACAGGAAACCACCTATGCACAAATGCACAAAGATACAACATGATAACCCCCTGTTATTTTTTTTTTGCTAAGCCTTTTATATATGAGGATTTGTAAATCAAACACACATATTGTTTTCTCTGTATCTATAAATAGTAAATACACAGTGGTGGTTTTTTTTACATAAAAATTCCAAGAACTTTACATGTTAGAAAATGAAGGATTCTCTGTTCTTTTTCTCCATTTGGTACTTCCTTGAGTGGTATATCGTTGTATGGATGCCATATGCGTCTTCCCTGGGATTTCTTGAAGACAAAAGATTACGGCATCCAGAATTGTAGTCCATTTAGGCTGCTCTAAGAAAATGCCTTTGGAAATTTGTGAGAAACAGGTTCTCACAGCTCTGGAGGCTGTGAAGTCTAGGATGAAGGCACCAGCAGATTGGGTGTCTGGTGAGGGCCACGTCTGGTTTATGGGCTCCTCCCTCTGTGTACCCACACACGAGCACCCTTGCCTCTTTTCTAAGGGATCTAATCCCTTTCAGGAGGCTCCCTTAAGACCTAATTTCTTCCCAAAGGCCCCACCCTCTAATACCATCATGTTGAGAATTCAGATCTTAACATATAAATTGGAAATCATGCAAGCATTCAGACTACAATACCCAGTATTCCTAAAATCTTATTTTGAATCTCCTTTACAAATAGGTCCTTGCTGTGGCTCTCCCGGTCTCTTCTCTCCCTCTCCCCCTTCCCACACCTTCAGCCTCCAGACCAAGTAATAAGTGCCTGCTCCAGCCAGCTGATCTCCAGGCCACCCAGGAGGGCCATATTCCACAATATCAAAATGACTTCAAGGGTTTGTCCACCAGAGGATTCTGGGTCTCACCCTCAGAGTTTTAATTCCAGAAGCCTGGAACTTGAATCTCTAACAAGTTCCCGGTGATAATGATGCTGCTGATCCTGGGCCACATTCAAAAATATTGACATAAGCAAAATCCTTCAGCTCTAAATATGAAAGAATGTTCTTCCTCCTCCTCTCTGTAAGCCAATATTGTAACTATCTCCTACCCTATACCCTATAGTGTATGCCATGAAGGGGGAGGGGAAGAAAATAGCACTGAAAGGAGATGGTGTTGGTGGACTCACCTGCCTCACGTTCTTTGCCAGGTGGTGAAAATGATGATCGTCGTGGTGTGCACCTTTGCAATCTGCTGGCTGCCCTTCCACATCTTCTTCCTCCTGCCCTACATCAACCCGGATCTCTACCTGAAGAAGTTTATCCAGCAGGTTTACTTGGCTATCATGTGGCTGGCCATGAGCTCCACCATGTACAACCCCATCATCTACTGCTGCCTAAATGATAGGTGAGCCCCCACTCCCTTTTTAGGGCCTACAAGTAGCCATCCTAAATCAGCACAGCTGACTAAAACAGGAAGGAGTTTGGGGAACTGCAGCCATATAACCACACACTGTGTCCCTTGCTGATTGGGAGTTGTATCAAACCAGGGATCCATGGATTTCTGTAGCAACTGTGTTAGGGAAGAGGAAGTTGGGACTGATTCAAAACCTCCCTTGTTGATGCACACAAGGCAAGCCTGTAAGTTGGATCCTCCTGTCACATTCCCATCACACTGTATTTCTAACAGGACCAGTAAGAAAAAGAGAGTCAGGGCCTGGAAAACCACATTTCTTACTTTATCAGATTGGTGTAAGGACCCCTTCCCCATCTGCTCCCCCCCCCGAAAAGAAGCCAAATTCAGACTAGTCAGGGCAGGAAAAGCCCATCAGAAGTAGCTCTCATCAATAGGAATGCCTCAGTAGGGAAATCACCATTGCTGGCAAAGGGTGCCCAGCAGAGGCAGGAACACCAAGTTCTAACACAGTACTCATTCAAAGCAGCAGCCTCTGTGTGGGGCAGGAAGACAAAACACACACACACAAAATTGGGCTGGGAATGTGGTTTAGTGGTAGAGTGCTTGCCTAACATGCGTGAAGTCCTGGGTTCGATTCCTCAGTACCATAAACAGAAAAAGCCAGAAGTGGTGCTGTAGCTCAAATGGTAGAGTGCTGGCCTTGAGCAAAAGAAGCTCAGGGACAGTGCCCAAGCCCTGAGTTCAAGCCTCAGGACTGGCAAAAAATAAAATGTGGTCATCAACTGGGAAGAGCCTCCTGTAACTGAGACAAACTCAAGTACTATGAGTATGGGAAAGACATGCTCTTGAACTTGCCCCAGTCATCTCTGTTAATCTAATTTGCAAGAGCTTCTAAAAGCTTGACAACTTGCCTCACTTTTTAATAACAATTTCCCTGCATGTGTTTAAAGACAGATTCTGCTTGTTTAAGAGAGAAAGTGAAGGAGGTACCTCTGTTGTGAAATAGACTCACAGAGAGTCTATTTACAGTCATTGGACTTCATTGGGAAAGGATGAATTGCTGAAACAGGTTTTTACACCATGCGCCGATAGTCATGAGCACAGTGAACAGGGAGTGAGTGGTTTATGTTGACATTGAATTGACTCAGAGTCTTCTGACCTCACAGGATGCCCTGAGATGCCCTCAGAAGCAACGTGCACTTCACTGAACCTGGCTTCCGGTCCTATATTTGACTTTGCTGACTGGCCTTGGAATCTTTTTTTAACCTGTGAACTAATTTTAAAAAGAATGGCAGGGTGATGCTTGAGTGTGTCCGATGTTGAGAACTCGATGCAATGCTGGGAGTGTTCTCTGATAGCCCGCCAACCTCACAGTTCACTCTCCTTGGATTCTCTCTCCAGGTTCCGTCTGGGCTTCAAGCATGCCTTCCGATGCTGCCCTTTCATCAATGCTGGTGACTACGAGGGGCTAGAGATGAAATCCACCCGGTACCTCCAGACCCAGGGCAGTGTGTACAAGGTCAGCCGCCTGGAGACAACTGTCTCCACTGTGGTAGGGGCCCATGAGGAGGACCCAGAGGAGGCCTCCAAGGCTACACCCTCCTCCATGGACCCGACCTCCAATGGCTCCTCTCGCAGCAACTCCAAGACCATGACAGAGAGCTTCAGCTTCTACTCTAACATGCTGTCCTAAGTGGTAGCCTTCAGCAAATGCAACTACCACTGTCTTTGTCCTGCTTCATTCATGCATGGATATTTCTATGATCTGGAACCCATCAGAAACACCCTAACATTGGAGCTTTTGGAAAGGGTGAATGGTTTAGTGAAAATGTTCACTCTTAAAGTCAATCTGTATGTCCAACCTGGATGCTTCTGTCTTTGCCAGCCTCCTCCATCCATGTTGTGTGACCCAAGGCAAATCACTGAACTTCTTTGAGCTCTATAAATTGGCATGGCTGAATGAACTAGACTTTCCCTATATATCATGCCATGATTCTAGAAATGACTTTAGCTGCATGTGGGTGACTCATTTAAGGGTGAATTCTGTAGCGCAGTACCAGATCCAACAGATCTATTTGCCTGGAACTCCTGCAGTCATTCTCAGCCATGCTTAGGTTAGTCCTCTTCAGCTGGTAGTACACATCACTTGACAGAGTAAGCAAAAGAAGGTGCCACATAAAATCCAAGCACCCATGAAAAGAAAACACACAGTTACCTCCTTTTGGCATCCCAATACTTCAGTTCATTTAAGCATTTTGGAAATGAGGCTATCAGGTTCTTCTGCATTACATTCCTAGTGGCCATTCTGAGCAACCAGAAGATGCAAGCAGAAGCTGTCTGTCTACTAAAGCCAGCTAATCTCTGAACCAAGCAAGAGTCAGGAGACCCAGGTCACTTAGCCTCTTTCTGGTTGTTTTTTTTTTAGGTGGGTTGTAGGGCTTGAACTCAGGGCTTGGGTGCTGTCCCTGAGCCTCTTTATATTCAAGGAAAGCACTCTATCACTTGAGCCATAGTGCCACATCCAGTTTTCTGAGTGGTTAATTGGAGATAAGAGTATCACAGGGACGTTTCTGCCCAAGCTGGCTTTGAACCACGATCCTCAGATCTCAACCTCCTGAGTAGCTAGGATTACAGGCATGAGCCATCAGTGTCCAGCTCTTTTTTTTTAAGCAATAGCACTGAACTAGATGATCAAAGCAGCCCTTTGAATCTTAATGTTTCATGGGTCAATGATTATATAAGTTTTGTTTGTTTGTGTTACCAAAAATGGTAGTCTCAAAAAGAACAGAATGAACAATACCTAGCTCCTGAAGATGGGTATTCTCTGACATTCACCCATTTATTCTTGGTATACTCATTCCTTTTGGTCTTTGCCAGCACAGAGGACCATGGGTCAAAACCTGAAACTCTCCAGCAGGCTTTACCAGGCTGAATGCCACACCTGAGAACCCCATCAGGAAAGTTAAGCATGTGGGTTTTTATCAAAGTCCCTAACCTAGATTTCAACTTTTTGCAAGCAAGAGGCATATACTCAGATGTGCATAAAGAAAGAAATCTGACCCTGTAGCTGTCCTTCTAGGAAGAGATACCTTGCATCTTTCCTCAGACCTTTGGTCTCTCCATTCTGCTACATAGCTTTGCTTCTTTCCTGGCTGTCAAAGGTAGAATGACCCACCAATGCCAAAAGACAGTTAGCCTGCAAAGAGCCATGAACTGAATTCTTTGTGTCCTGATACACCTTTGGGGTCTCCAGCAGGTGAGCGTGCGGTCTCCTAGATCTGTACTGTGTCCAGATGTGGCTGGAAGCAAAAACTTTGGGTGACATCCTCCTCATCGTTTGAGTATGGATCCACTTGGCCTGCATTCATAGTGCTGAGGGAAGACCTATGCCACCCACACCAATGCAGCCCCCACCACTGTTGCTGACTTTAACCTGTCAAGGGCATTCACCTGCCCAGAGGAAGTTGTGTGACAATGGTATAAACCAGAAAAGCCTGAGAACCATATTCTCCAAAGAAGCATGAAAAATATTAAACAAACTAAGTGAAATTATCTCAGTACAGATCTCTCAATGGAAAACACAAAAATTTCCCAAAGCATTAGTCATGCTTCCAATCCAGAATCTGGCTAATGACATGATTATGGAAAGTACCTAAGAAGAAAGTATCAAGACTTGGGAGCCAGAAGAGAAGGTTAAAGTTGAACTCAATAAGGCTTTATTGAGCATCTGCTCTGAATTTTGCCTTGAGCTAGAAACACAAGAATCTCACCATGCCCCATTCCTAACAAATCAGACTAATGAGGGCAGACTTCCCGGCAGGTGTGAAGCATCTGAGAAGCAGATTCTTCACCACTCTCAACATGGATTATTCAGCTAAAGTCTGGGGCCATCAGAGAGCTTTTGCAATGAACAATTCCCTGAGATAATTCCAAAGGGAACCCACCAATCAGCCCAGGGGAACTAAAGGGATGTAGCTGAACAGTATCGCCAGATGCAAAATAAGGACTGTGTGGGTGGTGCCAGATTGTTTCAAATATGGCACAAAAGAAAAAAAAAAAAGAAACCTCAGAAAGTGCCAGCAAGTCGTCTACTGCCCCATGCTCCAAGGCCCATTTAACTTACAAAAATGTTGTTGGCTCATATATGTGAAGAACACCATGATTTGCACTGTGCATGGGTCTCATACTTATTATAGAAATGTGTCACCTTGTGTTAATCTCCTAAGCGTATTTCCTTGATGTACTGTTCAGTAGTAATAGAATAGGAGACATCATGGGGCCATCTTGGTTACATTACTCCCAACTGTGGGATCCAGTGTCCAGTGACTGTCAGTGTGTGTGTGTGTGTGTGTGTGTGTGTGTGTGTGTGTGTGTGTGTGTGTGTGCTATGCCAATCTTCTCTCAGTCATCACTGTTTCTCAGGGAGGAGCCCTGATGTATACCATGTACTTACAGTAACTATGGGTAGAGAGGGGACCTTTTTTACTTCTTGCCAGGATGCTAAGATACAGTACTTAATGGAATCTTGGGGAAAGGGTACTCAGGAGTTGACTCCATTGGCCTGATTTTAGGAGAGAAGAATGCACGTGGAGAGAAATTGTTCCTGGGGTTTCCATGTTTTCCTGCCTGGGGTCCTGGAAAGAATCTCTATACCGGAATAAAGTTTGGTTTTGACTGTCTCATGCCTTTGTCTCTTCTCTAGGAAGCAGCAGCACTCTCTAAGGGTCTAAATGAAATGGTGTCTGGAACCCTAACAACTCATACAAGGGTAGAATCCAACATGCAGTAAATTCTAAATTCTGTGATGGCATGCGTTGGCAAGGTCTGAGAAACTTCTAGGCTGAGAACTGGAAAGGTGAAGTAGAATTGTGTCTTGTGCCCAACCAGGTCACCTGTGAAGAGAATTGCCAGTTCAGGCAGTCCAAGAAGCAGACACCAGGGCATCATGAGAAATACAAGAGATGTACTGGGGTAGGGCTAGGTAAAGAGCACCTGGGCAAGAGATCAAAGTGAGAGGCAGCAAATGCTGTCAGACCGCCATGCAGATATGGTATCTTGGAGAGAAAAGGGACAGGAGGCCCATCAGCCAGCCCAACAGTGTGCAGATTTCCCACATAGAAGTCCTGGATTGGTAGAAATTGATAGATGAATACCCTACCACCCTCAGCTCCTGGTGGGGGAGGGGAGGGTGGTTCCCTCTGGAAAGTGTTCTGCACTTGAACCCTATCGTAGTTCCTGAAGCACTGCAGCTCAAGACCAATAGCTAATTGCACCCCTTGCTATTTCCTTTCATCACTCAAAAGAGGTGTCTTGTATAGCTGCATACTTGGCACCAGAGCATTTATCCAGTCCCATATTTGCAAGCAAACAGGAAACCCTGTAAGACTGAACACACAAGTGGTGATGCCTGCAAATGCAGGCAATATGCCTCCTACTCCTGAACTCCCTGGGCCCCCTTCAACCCACAGGCATGATCACAAGAGAGTGATGAGGAGCTGTTAGCAGAATTTCAGTGATGCACTGAGGAGTTCGAAGAAAATATAGTCAGGTATCCCATGTAGTGTTAGAAATACTACATAAATAAATAAATAATAAAGCTTGTTTCTATTTAAGTTTAGAAATGGTAAATGAGTATCTGGGATAAATCTCAAGTGGATCTAAAAGTCTCTTTTGAGATCCCTACGAGAAGTACAATGAAACCTAAATCCACTCAAGAGAATTCACTAAGTCTCTGCTCTCTAAAAAGAGAGCATTGCTTGCAGGAGCCTTGGGACCTTCCCAGCATAGGGAGAGGCAGATGAGCTCTGGGAAAAGTAGACTGGCTGCTGGAGAATGGAGCCCTGATTTGGAATAAAATCATAATTCACCTCAATCCTCTGTGTGTTAAAGTTGCAGAAAGCCATTAGACATTTTTGGAACTAAAAACACCAAATTCATGATGAAGGAGTGCACTTACCCTTCTCTCATTAAAGAAAGACTGCAACTTAGTTGTAACTGGATAAATAATGCAAGATGTGAGGTGCAGACATTTCTACAGAAATGCAAAGATTTTTCATTTACTCCTGGGCACAAAAGGTTTGCACCCTTGGGAACTATACCTGGCCTTGGTAATAGTCTCCCTTGAGATCCCTCAATCCCCTTGGTAAACAGGAGGAGTGCTGAGTATATGGATCTCCTCAGCTCTGAAGCACAGCGTAGCATTTCAGTTATGGCTCCACACAGGGAATATTCCACTCTTTCATCATCAAAGGTGACATCAGCATCTAATTACAGAACTGCTTTTTCTGACCCCCACAGACAATGCCCTGAGACACTGTCATGTGTTTCTACCCAGTTTGGGTAGAAACAGAAGGAAGAAAGATCACAGAGCAATCATATCACATAGCCGCCTATCTCATGACACCAGATTCAACATAAAAGGGCTGCAGGCCTTGGTCCTGGCTTCTCTCGGGCAGGGCAGCTTGCAAGGAGACAAGATTGTTCATTAACAAGTAACCAAAGGCTATGGGCAATGACACAAACTCTATGGGCTGCCAGCTCTATCCTCATCCCCGTCCCATCCACGGTAGCTGTTTGTATTCTTTTTGCTTTGGAAATGTTCATTCCAATTCAAACCCAGGTGCATTGTGTGCACCTGTCTCCTTTCTTTTAGCTTTTTTTTTCACTTGTAGTTTCTGTTCAATCCCCAATCTTTAATTTGACCTGGCTCTCATCCTTGACAGCACTCTCCTCCTTACTCTCTCCCTGATGAAATCTGTTTTATCACCCCTATTCTAGATATCTTCCTGATGCACTAATACAGGACTTAGTATGTGCTGTGGGTTGCATGCATATGTCACTAGCTTCATATGCTCCAACCCTCACGGATTTGTTGTTGGAATATGAGGTTTTAGGAAGATAACTGGGCCACAGGGGAGGAGCCCCTGAGATGGAGTTAGAATCTTTAGAAGAGAAATGAGTTTTCTACTGTCTTTGTAACATCAGAAGATGACTATCTACAAACCAGGAAGAGGCCTTGATCAGAATCTAACCATGCCAGTACCCTGATCTTGAATTTTCTAGCCTTTAGAACTGTGAGAAATAGTTTTCTATTGTTTAAACCACCCAGTCTATGTGATTCTCTTATAGCAGCCAAACGAAGATTGTATGATAATGAGAATTTACTGGTCCTCTACTCACAAATTCCTGAACCCATTTCTCCAAATCCTTCCTTTCTTCATCTCATGTATCTGCCTTTAGTAGTCAGCTTTCTTCTTTCTGGCAAAATACTTCATCTCATGAAAGGAAGAATATTTATTTTGGCTCAGTTTTTCTGAGCGGTTCATGAAAAGCTGGTTCCAACACAGAGGAACTCAGCTGTTTATCACATGGAAGCAGGAAACAGAGTGAGTATGGAAGAGACTAAGGACAAGCTATAGCTCTCAAGGACATGTCCTCTTCCAACTAAGCCTCACTTCTAAGTTTCCACCATCTTCCAGTAATACCATGAAATTATAAACCCATCAATGGAGTAATCTGTTGATAAAGTCCCAGCCCTGATGATTCAATCACTTCCTACAAAGCTCCATCTCTGAACATGCTGTATTAGGGACCAAGATTTTAGCACAGGAGTCTTGGAGAGGTGCATTTCATCTCAAACCATAATGCCATCTATATTTTCTCTTCATCTTCTAACTCTTACCTCATGCCCACATACTTTCTCAGATTGTGAACAGGGCTCCCAATTGAAGCTATGTACCAGCACACAGTGAACTCAGAACACTCCATAACTCTCACTGTTGGTGGGAAGCCCTTACTTACCCTTTCCTCTGTTCTTGTCAGGTTTGAGAACTCTTGTTTATATTGCCTGGACTATGTCTGTATACTAAATGGAGAGTGAGAAGAGTTGCTGTAAGCTATCACCAGATCTTTCTTTGTTAGAGGAAAGAAAATGTTGGTGAAAGTATAGCAGATGTCAGTATACTTCAGACAAGTTTGAAGCCTTCCAAAAGTAGACTAGAATTATTCATCACCTTTCCCCACCTCAAACGTTATAATAATAAATGCAATGATAATAATAATTATTATGCTCTGAATCTGGTGCTAAGCACTCTATTATCAAATTCAGTCCTTAAATGCCATGATATCAATATTTCCTTACTAAGAGAACAATGAACCAAGGTTACAGTAATGTGTTTGAGATTGCATTCCCAGAACTGTATCTCAGCAATACCTGATTCTTAAGTTCAAAATGTTAAGCTATACCTTCCCTCCTTTGACCAGGAACCATCTCATTTATTCATCATATTGCTGTGCAAAGACAATCCATACTGATGTGACCTCCCCCAAAGACATTACCAGGAAGCTAATTCACAAGGTGGTGTTCCAGGAACATCAGGTTTCCCATAGCTCCAATAGATCTTCAGAAAAATATTCCAAAGGGTAAAATATCTCCACAGTCTCCATATACACTTCTGCAACTAAATGGGATGTGTAGCCAGGTGCCAACGATGATTTGAAGAGAACTTGTCAAGTATTTCCAACTGAAATTAATCTTGACACATTTTAATGGTGTATGTATGAAACTCCCTAGATATACATTTTCTTTGGAAGATAAAGTCTTCTTTTAAAATATCACTGGGGAAAATTATGCTTTGTGCTTATAACTATTCACTTATGAATCCATGCCCAGCCCCTAAGATCAGACATACTTAGGTACTGGAGGCAGAGAGGATGGAGCCAGGACCTCTTGACTATCTATGCAAATAGAACACAGAAAAGATTAGCACAGAACCAATCAAAACAAAACAAAAACAAAAACTGGGACTTGCAAACTAGTGAGACCAAGGCAATGGTTTGCAAAACCTATGATAATGGCAGATTTAGAGGACTTACCAAGTCTAAATTCCTAGTCTCATCTACAGAGAGCCTTACATTTAGCCTGGGCTAATGAACTGTATGTCAGTGATTATTGTGCCGATGAACCATGTGACTCCTTGACAGATAAGACAGAAACAGAAAACAGGTTGGAAAGCCAGTAAGGAAGGACCTTGGCAGAAAAGGATAAATTCTAAACTGATGAATCCAAGAGGTTCTTCTTTGCCCAGGTTGGCATCTCTTGTACTAGGTATGCAAAGGACTAGATATGCAAATCTAGTTGGGAGCAAGGTCCCAGGTTCAGTACTACAGGAGGAGAGAATGACTGTGGAAGGAGCAGTAGGAAGGTGGGGTTGTAACCTAACATACTTCTCCACTTCTTCTGGACCCATTCCTGGTGTTTTCTTCCAACATTTCAACGTTACCCCTCCAGTGCAAAGCTCATTATTTTTCTCTTGCTTCCTGCTCTTCCTTCATGAAAGTTTGCAAACTCAGAACAAAAGTATAAATTTTCTAGATTCCCAGATAGAAGTCTTAGCTGCTGACAGTGGGAGGCCCTACTCTTAAACTGTATCCAACTCAGGATGGAGTTATTTGCATTTTATAAAAATGTACTTTGCTTATTGTAAAAAGAAAATATATCCTACTTCCCCTGCCTCTGTCTTGGTTATTTTTGACCCTTCTCTTCTCCCTTCCTGCCCACATAAACAACATTGCCCTGGTACATAGATTTCTTCCATGCTTGGGTATAAATCTAAGTTGAACATAAAGAAAACATTGTAAATAATTGAAATAGTCATAAAATTGAGTTGAGAGTTAGGATTGTATAAAAGTAAAGTACATAAACTATAAACCTCAACTCTCCTCAATTTATCCTTGTTTAGATAGCTAAAAAGGCTGAGACGTCATGAAGACAGCTCGGAGATATTATGAGGGTAGGGACAGCATCAGGGACATGGCTGAGAACTGGTCTATAAAATGAGAGTAGAGTTAATTACAGCGTTTACCATAACTCTCCTTTGAGACAAACACTTACCAAATCTCTACAAATATTCCTTCACAGATGATGACTCATTTCCACTAAGTCAGGAAGGGCAATGGTAGTGCTTTGAGACTCTAGAAATAATCTCCAAGAGCCCCTGTCCCTGAAATATAAAGCTTCCTTTGAGTCAGAGGACACCTCCTTTATGCTTTCAATCCTTGATCTACAATGCAGCAGGACATGAGAAATGCAACATTCATGGTTTCCCTGGTGAGCAGCTCTCAGGCTAATGAAAGAACTGCTTACCAAATAATCCCATAAATCAGAAAATAACAACTCCAACATAAGGACTATTTAAAGAAGAAAGACTTTTGTGAAAGCCTTTACCAAAGGAAATGGACCAAGGATGTCAGAAAAGTCTTTGCTGAGAAAGCAAGACCCCAAGGAAGAATGAGAAATAACTACAGGAAGAAAAGAGCATCTCAAGAATAGGGAATGATGTGGGGAAGGGTCTGTGACCACAAGAACAATGGCTTACCCAACCTACTGGAAAAGCAAGACTAATGTGCCTAGGTGGAAAAGGGGAAAAGAGGCTGAAAAAGACTGGGGGGAGGATGTTGGAGACACATGTAGGTCATCGTAAGAAGTTTACTGTTATAGCAATAGAAATAAATCATCCAAAGAGTTGAGAGCTGATAGGAGCAATCTTCTTTTGTAAAAGATCATTAGAAGCTGCACAGAGACTAATGGAGAAGCAAGTGTGATAGTCCAAGTAAGAGAAGAGGAGGTCTTGGATTAAACTAGTGAGTGCAAATAGGTAGAAGTGAAAGCATTTGAGAAGTGTTTTGGAACTTCATGCGAAATGTTTATTTGATGATGGATTTCTCTGGCTGTGAGGAAGGAAAGGTTTCGAAGATGAATTTAACATTTCTTTTTGTATTGTCAAGGTGATGTACAGTTACCTAAGTACATTTCTTGTCAAACTTGTTACCCACTTCCTCATTTTTCTCCCTCTTTCCCTCCCCTCTAACCTCCCCAAGTTGAAAGGATCCTTTCCAGCATATTATCTTGTGAGTATTGCTGTTGCATTGGTTCCCACTTTGTCCTTTGTCTCACCATTCTGTTGTTCCCCTTCTCTTCTCTAATTAGAGAAATATATACACAAAACCAGGCTACCAAAATCAAATACAGTGACAACAAAAGATATAACATAGGGGGAAGAACATACAAAAGAAACAAGAACTCACATAGAACATTAAAAACAACAACAATATAGAAAAACTTCTTGTGTCCATGTCTTGGAGTTCATTTCACTTAGCATCATCTTATAAATGACCATATGTATGTAGCTATTGGGCCATTCTGCTCATCTGCTAAGATTATTCTAGACATATACTAATGATTGCAAATAAGGAAAACCATGGGACCTATGTTTCTTGGGGTCTGGCTTATTTCATGTTAGAACTCAAAAAAATTAAATCCCCCAAATAACAAATCCTCAAAGAAACAACTGCCCTATAAATAAGTGGGCTAAAGACTTAAAGAGAAACTTCTCTGAAGAGGAAAGAAGGATGGCCAATACACACATGAAGAAATGCTCAACATCTCTGGCCAAAAAGAAATGCAAATCAAAGCAACGTTGAGATTCCACCTCACCCCAGTTAGGATGACTATAATTAAGAACTCTAATAACAACAGGTGAGGAGGGGATGTAGCCAGAAAGGAACCCTACTGTATTGTTAGTGGGAGTGTAAACTTGTTCAACCACTTTGGAAAGCAGTATGGAGGTTCCTCAAAAGACTACACATAGAGCTCCCCTATGACCCAGCAATCCTACTTTTGGGCTTTTACCTAAACAATCACAAACAAGGCCATACTAAAGCTACCAGCAAACTATGTTTATCACAGCATTATTCACCATAGCTAAGATATGAAACCAACCCAGATGCCCCTCAGTAGATGAATGTATCAAGAAAATTTATGTATTCATATCATATATATAATATATTTATACATGTCATGTATATTTATATATATATTATGTATAATGGAATTACACAGCCCCATTTGTAAGGAATTTAACATTTCTTGTATAGCTAGTTGAAGAAGAGTGCCTTTCAAACAAGACATTGAGACAAAAAGCTTGGAGAGAAGTAGAGAGGACAGATTGTGTTTGATCTTGAGCATGCTGAACGTAACTTGAAAATGTCAAGATACCAAGAAAGCAATTGGATACACAGATCTATATCTTAGGGAGCAGTCTGTGCTAAGGATATCAATCTGAAGGTCAATTATAGATGGTAGCTGACACTCTAGGTAAGACTAAACTTGCCAAATATGGTAGTATTGGATAATCAACTTCAACTTTTCATAGACTTAGCAGAAGATAAATCAGATTTGTCTAGAAAGATGGAAAGAAAACTAGGGGAATGTAGTGCTTTGCAAGGTAAATGAAAGAGAATATTTCAAGGAAAGAATTCTGTAGATTAAATAATAAAACCTAGTAGAGAAGGAAGGGAAATGGAAAATGCCCAGTAAGTTTAATGATGGAAAGATCAGTGGTAGCTTTGTCAGGACCTGTTTGAGAGTTCTGTTTGAGGTCTGAGACAGAAGCAGATCACAATGAGTACAGAATGAATGTCTGAAGGAATACAGACCCAACTGAAACCTTCACAACTCCTAGTTTAGAAAGAACAAAGAAAGTGTAGCTAGAAGTAATGTGGGAACAAGAAAAGATTTTTAATTTGTATCTGTTGTTCAAGAACAGACTTGAATATACTCCCCTACCTAAATAAATGATCCTTTTGTGAAGGAGCAGTTGAATATATATACAAGAAAATAAAGGACTAATCACAAACAGTTTCTGGGAAAGTGGGATGTTGATAAGCTGAGCACAGCTGGAAGGTAAAACCAGAAGGTGAAGGTAGGTTAGGAGAGTTGGTTGCAGGCTAGCAGAAAAATTCTCCTAGCTGGTGGTTTAAATTTCCTCTGAGAAGCAGAAAGTGGATGCAGCCGGAGGTTAGAGAACAGGGCTATATGCACAGAGAAGAGTTTGAGTATTGACTATAGATTGCCTAGAAATTGTATTTGGTGGTTCTGGAGGAGTGTCTCCAAATCTACATTTTAACAAACAACACAGTTGATTCTGATACAGGGACCAGGCTTTGAGGAATATTGTTTAAGAGTTTCAAAATATTTTCCCTTCTGGATTCCCCATGTGAAATCCACTATTAAGAGTGAAGAAATAAATGTTTCCAAGAGCATTGTGCACATGAAAATCTATGTGATTCTAATGGCCTTAAGTGGTCCCTTTCCCCCAGGTGACTGAGGGATAGAACAGAACAGAATATAATAGAATGTTTTTGCTTTTTCTTTTTTTTTTTTTTTTGGTCCTAGGGCTTGAGCTCTAGGCCTGAGCACTGTCCCTTAGCTCTTCAGCTCAAGGCTAGTGCTCTACCACTTGAGCTACAGTGCCACTTCTGGTTTTCTGAGTGGCTTGTTGGAGATATGACTCTCATGGACTTTACTGCCCAGGCTGGCTTTGAACCGAGATCCTCAGATCTCAGCCTCCTGAGTAGCTAGGATTACAGGCATAAAGCCATTATTGACCTTGAATTTCTGGGATTAGAATTGAAAATCTGAGTCTTGGGCTCACTAGGCAGGTGCTGCACCACTTAATCAAGCATTCAGCCATTTTTGCTTTGGTGACTTTTTTGGGATAAGTTCTCATGATTTTATCTGGGCAAGCCTGAAGTGTGATACTCCTGCTTATTTGTTCAGTGTTGAGATGACAGGTATGTAATTCCAACAACAGGGTCTCACTTGCTTTTTGTTTCCTGATCTAGCCTCAAACTGTGATTCTCTCAGTCTTTGCTTCCCACATAGCCAGGATTACAGGAGTAAGCCATTGCACCCAGAAACTTTCTGGAAATTTTTTAACTCTTTTTTCTCCAATTTAAATGGAGCTTTAGATATGAGACCCTTGTCCATTGTATGGCTAGTGAAGATCTCCCAATCCGTGGGCTTTGTATTGATCTTGCTAGCTATGGCCTTTGCCATGCAGAAGCTCTGCAGCTTCATGCAATCCCATTTGTCCAACCTTTCTTTGATTTGTTGTTTCTGGGTCTCTATTAAGAAAATTTCAGCCTGTGCCAAGGAGACCTTGGGTTTCTCCTATTCCTTCCTGTAATGTTTTCAGAAGATCTTCACTATCCATACAACAGTCAAGGGTCTCATATCTAAAATATATAGTTGGAACTCAAAAAATTAAATCCCCCAACAACAAATCCTCAAAGAAACAACTGCCCTATAAATAAGTGGGCTAAAGACTTAAAGAAAAACTTCTCTGAAGAAGAAATAAGAATAGCCAATACACACATGAAGAAATGCTCAACCTCACTAGCCATAAAAGAAATGCAAATCAAAAGACATTGTATTTTCCATTTACAATAAAAGGCTCATAAAGTGCAATGTTATTTCCTTTTCTTATGTACATACATGAATCACATCCTAGTACTGAGAACACTTGAACTTACTGTAGAAACCCAACATAAAAATTGCCACAGAATTTGCTACAAATTTGTAACCTTAGATGTGTTGCTATATAACACAATGCTACGTCTATTCCTGGCTTTGCTTAATATGGAACAATACTACATCTATTCTTGGTTTGTTTAATCAACCTGTCCCATGGTGGTCCCTGAGAAACCACCACTGGAATAAGGGAAATCCCATCTTCCTCCTGGCCTGCCCTCCGCACTTTGATACTGGTGGGTGATGATGAGATTGCAGACTTCCTCCAGCTCTTTCTGCTGAAATTCAAATTATTTGTTCTCTGCCTACTGCTTCTTATCCACCCCCTTGGTGATTTCATTATATTTGTTCAGAATCATCTGTTCATCCTCATCATTGATCATGCCTTGAAGTTTGTCATCTGCAGCAAGTGCTTTTGTTGAGTGCACAGGATTGCAGCAGACTCTTGGATGACACCTTGCCCTCTGCTTTTCATCTTCAGCTTCCTGCACCATATGCTTTGTTTTGTCATTAGTCATGATAATCCTGTTCTACTCTCCTATATTATCCACAGCAGAAGACATTAGGGATGCCACTGGCCTCAATATCACAATTGAATTCGGTGTGAAGAACATTATGGAAAGCAGGAGATATACTTGTGAGACAACCAAGTTGCTGTCCAGGTTGCTATACTTGGCCATACCCACCTTCATGTATCTGACACCAAACTAGTAAGATAATGGAGGTCAGTGCCTGCTTGGTAGGGAGTGTAGTATTGCACACGGAAAGAACAGTTATGATCCCACCAGCAAATTCAACACCAAGGAAAAAAGAAATGTTGTGGTTTAATTATGAAATGTCCCCCAACAGGTCCGTGTGTTGAATGCCTGTTTCCCACTTGTTGGCACTATTTTGGGAGGTGATAGAAACCATAGAAGGTGAGGCTCTAGTTTAAGAAAGTAGGTTACTGACAGAGGAGAAAGGGCAGGTCCTTGTGGATACATGGTTGCTCCCTATCTCTCTTTTTGTTTTCTGTAAAGTGAGCTGCTTGGTTCTACCATATTCTTCCCATCCTGGTCTTCACCCTTATTGTAGAACTACAGCAACAGAACACTATGAGCATGGACTGAAGCCTCTGAAATCATGAGCCAATGTAAGTCTTTCCTTTTTTTTTGCCAGTCCTGGGGGCTTGAACTCTGGGCCTTAGTGCTATCCCTGAGCCCCTTTTGCCCAAGGTGAATACTCTACCACTTGAGCTACTGTGCCACTTCTGGTTTTTTCTGTGATTAAATAAAGATAAGAGTCCCACAGACATTCTTGTACAGGCTGTCCTCAAACCTTGATCCACAGATCTCAGCTTCCTCAGTAGCTAGGATTACAGATATAAGCCACCAGCATCCAGTTTTTTCCTTCTTTTAAATAATTTTTTCAGGTGCTTGTCAAAGCAATGAAAAGTCTGACTATCTCAGGGAGTGGCATCCAACTGCAGCAAATCTTGAATGTTTTCAGATTTCTCTCCAGATAGAACAGTAAACTATACAGACAGTCAGCAACAGCCTCAGCAGGGCTGATGATTTTACTCAGTTCTTTCCTTTGGAGAAGGAAAGCTTCTGGCAGAAGCTTCTGAATCTTGGAGATAAGGGGGATCAAGTTTTTCTTTGTCACACTTAGAGAAACACTACTCCACTATACAAGGAATCCATGTGATTAAGACCCTGAAACAAGCACTTTCTGAAGGGATTGTTCAGGTATTATCTTTAGTTTATTATACAGGTGGTACAAGCACACGTAATAACCCAAAGAGGGTTGTTAACCCCTAGAATGCATATGGGTTATTAATAATCCATAAAAAGCTAATCAAACAACCTTCAGAAAATAAAATTAGTACTTTAAATCTCAAAAACAGATGCATGGAAAAACCCAGTAAATCCAGGATATTGCTAATAATAAGCCACCAAGAAACCACCCTTCACCATACAGTATTATCTATGGAATATAGTAGACAGCCTGGCCTCTTGGCATAAAGCTAAGTGCCAGATTTTAGTGACCATTAATAAATCACTTAGTAGGAATCAATATACTAAAAGCCTATATAGTATTGTACACCACTTGCCTATAGACACTTGGATTTTTGGACTTATTCCCTGTGTTTCTGATGGGTCCTAGAGTCCTACTGTGTGACCAGGCAATCTAGCTGTGCAATCTAGACATTTCTACATTGCCTCTGTTTTCTCTGATCCAGTGAGGACACCAAACAGCCCATACTGGACCACATTAGCCATGGCCTTCACTGAGTTGTGCTAACATCATGGTCTTGTTGAGAACTTTGTCAAGAAGCAATTAAATGAAGGCCACTTCACCACTTGCCAAAGTCAATGTGGATATTGCATTGTTTATTATTATGTAATGTGTATGTCTTTTATGTAATCATAATGATGATGATGATTAGTGTTTATTTCAGTTTATTATATGCCGATCAAAATTCAAAGGGCCTACCATGTTTGGCTTCATTGAATCTTCATATATCCCTAGGGAGGAAAGTGCTATTATTAATGCAATATCACACCAGACTCCTTAAATAATCTCCACATGAGAATTTCTTCCATACTTCACTGCCAAGAAAATTGTGACTCTTTGGGAAAACCGGTAGACTTCCTCTTTCCTGATTTTGATTTTTGTAATGTTGACTGCTTGCCTTTCATCTCTGGATTCTGGGAGGGCAATTTGGGTGTCACCCACAGCTGGTGCCCGCTAATCAGTTTCCACTTATTTGTTTGTCTTGGTCCTAACTTTCTATTTTTACATTAAATGTTTTGTTGCCTTTATCCTTGCTACCACTTGCCTTAAAAAAACTTAGGAAGAGAAACAATAAATTCAATTAAACAAAAAAAACATACACTTTGAATTTATTTTAGAAGCTAGAATACCTAAGGAATCAGTTAGTGGCTCCATGACTTGGAACAAGTATGATACCATTCAGGAAGTAAATATCTTTTCCCTGGACCTCTCAGGAAGTGGTGGCTGCTTGTATATTTTAAGAGAATATTTAAGATCTCATCTGAGTAGAATCCTAAAGTCTACAAAAAAGCCTTAGGGCAGAACATCAGAAAGGAAGTAGAATATTCTACTACTACCAAAATCATGCCAGAAGTAGCTATATTGTTACACAGGTATGTATTATGTACTTCTTACTTTTTGGTCGTAATGGAATTTGGACTTGGGGCTTTGTACTTGCTAGATAAGCTTAAAGGAGACATTTTGATTACTAAGTAATTTGAAACTAGACATGCATGTGTTTCCAGGATCAAGTGACAAAGAATTATATGACTATGCAATTCTTCTTTCTGTAGGCAAATGAGTACAGTTGTCCATAAAAGTCAATAAATGAAATATAAAAATGAAAATACATTCAGAATAAGTAAGATTATCCTAACTCTTTCCTTTTGTCTAGAAGGGTTTAGCATGGTCAGTTTGCTTCAAGCACTGGATCTAGAAATGCCAAACTATAGTAGCTATACAAATATTGTCTTATCCTTATCATTCTTGAAATCTCTTTGGAAGTATAGCTTTAAGTTTAATAACAAAGAATATTGACTATCCAAATTTCACCAAAAATGAAAAGGTAAAACTACAAAGTAATCAAAGAAAAAGAAAAACAAAACCTTATACGCTTTTTTTCTGCTCCTCCCCTAGAATGATGGTGGCTGGTAGATGGTTATGTGCAGACCTTCTACAATTCTGGACAACACCAACTCTGTTATTTCTCTAATGATTCTAATCATTCTCAGTAATGGCTCTTTTAGTCTGAATTTTGATTGTTCAGAATCTCATGCTTTACTTGATTCTAAAAGAGTTTCTATTCTTTCTTTGGATGTTCATGCTTCAAGTGATCAGGCCAATTCAACACACAGTTTTATTTTTGTTTAACCTTCAATTTGTCAAATTCACTTCCTTTGAAACCTCTGTGCTCAAAATGGTTGATTAGGATCTAGGAATGAATATCTGGTTTAAAGAATTTCGTATTTTAAAAAAAAAAATCTCTAGCTTTTTCTTTTCTTTCCTTTTTACTCTCCCTTAAAGCAAAAAGCATATCTACAAGCCAGACACCAGGGACTCACACCTATAATCCTAGCTACTCAGGAGGCTGAGATCTGAAGATTGCAGTTCAAAGCCACCCAGGCAGGAAAGTCCATGAGACTCTTATCTCCAATTAACCACTAGAAAACCAGAAGTGGCACTTTGGCTCAAGCAGTAGAGGGCTTGCCTTGAGCTGAAGAGCTCAGAGACAGTGCCCAGACCCAGAGTTCAAGCCCCACGACCAACAACAACAACAACAAAAAGCATACCTATAGTCTTTGAGAGAAGAGATGTAATAAGTGTTCACATACAGAAATGATTACTAAGACTTGGTTCATCCCATCTTTCCTCTACTACAGTATATCTAAATGCCATGTGCATGTGAATCACCTAGGCATCTTGTTGAACTGCCACATCCAGGTGGGGCCTGAGATTGGGAGTTTGAATAGCTCCCAGATGATGCTGGTCCACAGAGCATGCTTAGAGGAATAAGGAGCTCTGGAGTCTACTGCAACACATTACATAAAATGTAGATCTTCTAGATGCAACACAAAAGAAAATAATGAAACAAGTAGAAATAGTGTAACAATGTATTTTAAACTCATACATCAAAATAATATTTTAGTGAAAATCATTATAAAATTATGAGAGTTTTGCATGCTTCTTACAGTGTAAGTCTTTACAATTCTGGGTACATTGTATATCACAGCTTATTACATTAGCTTGAATTACACAGCTTGAATTACATTAGCCTCCTTTTTTTGTCTATTTTTGTTTTTTGAGAGGCGGTCTTACTGTGTAGTTCATGTTGTCCAGGAAACTCAGTATGTAGCTCAGGCTGGCTTCAAACTCATGATTTTCCTACCTCAGTCTCCTATATGCTATGATTGGAGACATGCTTGAGAACTAATGACATTTCAAGTGCTCAGTGGCCACGGGTGACTAGTCACTGCCATATTGAACAGTACAATTCTAGTAGGTCTCACTGTTTTCGCTAAGAAATTCAGTTCAACAACTGTTGAATGCTATAAATATCTGTGAGTTCCAGGCTATCAGATCCTCCAAGACAGTTATTTTTAGAAGCAAGGGGGAGCCATTTATCATGCAGTCTGATTTTCGTTTTAGAAAGATCCTTTAGCAACAATGGAAACCATTTCTGCAGGAAGATAAAATTAAAAACAAAGAGACTAGTTAGGAAACTTTTTCAGAAATCCATGCGAAAAAGCTAAGTGACACATGTCTATAATTCTAGCACTTGGGATGCTGAGTAAGACCTGTCTCAGAAAAACAAAACAAAAGAAAACTAGATGAAAGCTGATAACTGAATTGGGATACTAGCTCTGAGGCTGAAATAAAAAGAGTAAATAGCATGCTTTTGGTGATAGACTGTAGGCAGAGAGAGATGAAAGAGGGAAGATGCTCGGATATATCAGGGAGGGTTCCAAGAAGATGCTCAAATTAGGAGAATTTAAAGAGAATAATAAAGGTACTGTTTACAAAAGTGTGGATGGAGTGGAATGAAGCTACAAGGGACAGTGTAGTTCCTCAGGAAAAAAAGGAGCTGATTTCATCCTCATGCCTGAGAACAGGGTTGTATGGGAAGGGTTGCCATGAGAGGAGTGTGGTCCTCTACTAAAAACACAGCCAAACAGAGGCAAGACACCAGTCTACTCCTGTTCCACAGCTCCCCTTTAGCTAGCCTCTCTCTGAAGCTGGACTATACAAGTCCCTATGCCCAAGAGCAAATAGTGTAATGGCTTGAACCTGAGAGGACCCACAAAGGCTTATGTATTGGTGGTTTGATTGGCTACAGGGCTCTAAGTGTTTGCATCTTGAAGGTTCTGGACTCATCACAGCACTTATGCCTTGATGGTTTCATAATATTATGAAGGTTAGAAGGTGGAGCCTCATTGGAGGAAGTGGTTCATCGAGGTACACCCTGGAAATACCTCCCTTGGCTCTGGCCCCTTCCAATTTCTCCTGCCACCTCGATGTTTCTGACTTGCCTTATGTCTGGAGCAACAGAGCCAGCTAACCTGAAGCTGACCTCTGAAACTGTGAGCAAAATGAATCTTTCTTAAGTCATTTTTCACAGGTATTTGTCACTGCAGCCAGTGTCTGACTAACCCAGATGGAAAGAGAATGGTATGGAGAAGTAAAGGACCAGGTCGATAAAGCAGAGCTCTGGGTTAAGTGGATTTGTAGAGCTAGTTTGCAACTAGTATGGAGAAAAGAGGGTTATGATATGCGCACAGACCCACAGGAGTTCTTAGAATCTTTTCCTATTTCATGCAATCTCCTAGCACCCTCCACCATGTTGAAGTTGCTATAATAAGATACCCTCCCCCCCCCCAAAAAAAGAGAGGAATCAGCAGTAATTTGCAATAATAGCTCCTTGCTTCCTTTGCACTTCTACCATCTATTTTCATCACTGCTCAGCAAATATAAATCAGGTCATGTTGTTATTTCCCTGTGTGAAAGCCTCCAGTGGATTCCCACTGCACTAAGGATAAAAATTCAAGCTCTCAGACACAACCCACAGGTACTGTGGAATCTGCCACGCTAAGCCTCTGTCCAGTCTCACATCTACCCACTCTCATTACCCTCTCTCCAGCCGCTGCACAATACTCTCCCCGCTGAGTGGGCATCACCACTGGTGAATGACTGGTCTTGTTTAGATCCTCTGTCAGCTCTCCAGGAAGCCTTTGAGATGCTACCTAAGTAGGAACCTTGCCTACCCCAGCTTCTGCCATTTTGGTGTTTGTTTTTGCTTTTGCCTAACTGCAGCTTAAACTTGTGAATGACAGTGGGCTTGGATTTTTTTGTCATTTAGTCCCTTCACTTAACATATGTCCAAAGTCTTCTTTAACATCAAAGCAATCACAGTGTACTTGCTGTATAGCATGAAGGTTCATAACTTATTCAGTCATTTCTGGTAGCTAACTAAATAGGTTATTTCTTTGATGTGCACACATGTGATTATTTCCTTAGGAGAGACAACTAAAACTTGGATTCCTGGACTGAGACTCAGGCACGCTTGAAATTTCTCCAAACTCCTTCTGGACTTGAGTTTCAATTCCAGCGTACCTGCTCTCCAGCAGATTTCACAGATAGCAGCTCCCACACAATTATAGAAACCTGTTCTTTCCAATAGGTACATACATACTCTGTGTGTATGTGTGTGTGTGTGTGTGTATGTATGTGTGTATCCTTGTGGGTGTGTCCATCCTTGTCTGTGCGTGTCCTCTCTTTCTCTCCCTCTTGTCTCTATTTCTCTTTTCTCTATTGGTTCTATTTCTCTGAATAATTCTAATATGCTAATTTCATAAGAAATGATATCTCAGCTTAGTTTCACTTTGTGATTTTCTGCTTAGAGCTGAAGTTCAAAGTTGGTTATACGTAATTTATATGTGGCTTAACTTCTGTCTGTTTTCTGCTGAGATTTTGCCCTTTTGCAGGGGCTCATTCCATATTTCAGTTTTGAGTCTTTCCACATGGTCTGCCCTGTCACTCATGTGACGCCCTCTAGAGGCTATTAGGAAGGCAGCCCTGGTCCTCTATCACAAGCTTTTCTCTATGCCCGTGTGTCTATCACTCAGTCAAACCTATTTCCCATCTTCTAGAGAGCCTCATAATTTCTGATGTATAATGCTTTTATAAATGCATGCTTTTCTTTGTATTTTGTCTTCTTTTTCAAAAAGGTTCAGGGAGAGCAAAGAGGTAAATGAGGGAGCTCAGCTGATCACACTGAACCAAAAAAAGAAAAAGAAAAAGAAAGAAAGAGAGAGAGAGAGAGAAAGGAGTCACTTAACAATGACAGCAGAGTGACTTTCCAAAGTCCCCAGGACACAGCTGGTTCCCTTTTATAAAACCCATTCAAATGTAGTAATAAAATCTAAAACCATATAATTACTTCTAACTTGCCCGTGAAGCACAATCAGAGCAGTTGCACACACTTTTAAAGTGGCCATAAGTGCCTAATAAGTGGGGCAGAGAACAAAGATGATGACAGGAATGTGCTTCTGGAAATTTAAGCCTTTACCACAGAGAAGTGGTGATACAATCATTGAAGGAGTAAAAATAATATGTAATTATGCATACAATTAAATGGGTTTTTTTCTTTTTACAGAGTTCTGTTTGATTTTCATGAAGCAGAAAGAGCCACATATGGTTAAGAAAATAATATTTTTTACATTACATGTACTTTACAAATAAGAATTAGCTCTCCATAAAACTAGAGATACGCCTGTCTTTATAGTAGCTTACATAGGACTATTGGGAAGCCATTCATTGACACTGAGGGACAAGCAGAAGGTTTCCAAGCTTTCCCTGGCATCTGTGGGTGTTGTTAAAAACAGGCAAGCGCCAGGCTTCTCTGAGTTCAGTACAGATTGGCTAGTGCTATTTCCTCCATCTCCTAACAGTGCTCAGGACTAACATGACTGCTGTATCTGCCTGACCCCATCCCAATTCAACTAGCTTGTCTCCATTTTCCTTTAGGGAAACCATCAGACATAGTGACTCTGTCCTAATTAACCAAGGAGGAGGATGTATACCTAACCCAAGTCGGCCCCAGGACACAAGTTGCAGTGCAAAAATGGTAGTTAAAGAACTCTTGTTCAACTTAGTAAGAATTTGAAGTTGATGACAATGGAACATTCCACCAATAATGGTCCTTTGAAACACACTTGCATGCCCATGAAGCCAGCCTTGGTTGGTCTATTGACTTCTTGACAGGAAAGCCTCAGAGAGGAGGTAGGGAAACTGAATCACATCTTCAGCAATGCTCTGCTTGGATGTCTGTTCATGTCCCCAGGACCACTCTGGCTCCTTCTCTCCTTTCCTCAGCCTAGCTGTCCCATTCTCCAGCTCTACCTATGTTCTTTTTTTTTCTTTTGCTATTTTTTATTGCGAAAATACTGTATAGAGGGGTTACAATTACATGGGCAAGATAATGAGTAGTACATTCTTATCAAGCATTGTAGCCTCCTCCTTTGTTTCCCCTTCCCATCCCTTCCCATCTCCCTCCCCTCCCTCCCCCACACCCTAAACTACTCCTTTAAGCATATTCTTTTTTTTTTTTTTTTTTGTCTGTTGTGGGGCTTGAACTCTGGGCCTGGGCGCTGTCCTTGAGCTCTTCAGCTCAAGGCAAGTGCTCTACCACTTGACCAGCTCTACCTATGTTCTATGGGCTCTCATATCCTTCAAAAAAATTCCTTTCTGCTTTTGTTTTGTTTCCCTTGTATGTTTCTTGTAGTTTGCATGAAAGGGATCCTAATTAATAAGAAAAGTTAACAAGTAACTCTACTAATTAGACATATTATTTAAGTTTTTATTGTAATGTACAGAGTGGTTACAGTTACATACATAAGATAGTGAGTACATTTCTTGTTATTAGACATATTTTAATACCAGACTTAATTCTAACTATATGGGGATAAAGGAATAAACAGTAAAATTCTTGCTCTTATAGACACTCCATAATATAACATAAATAGTAATCAAATAAGTAAAACAAATAATGTCTAAGAGTTAAAAATAACAGAAGGAGGGCTATGAAGGTGACTCAGTGGTAGAGCGCTTGCCTGGCATGCCTGAGGCCCTGGGTTCAATTCCTCAACACCACATAAGCAAAAAGAAAAAAGCCGAAAGTGGTGCTGTGGCTCAAGTGGTAGAGTGCTAGCCTTGAGCTGAAGAGCTGAGGGACAGCGCCCAGGCCCAGAGTTCAGGCCCCACGACCGGACCCAAAAAAATAAAATAACCCAAAAAAATAAAATAAAGGAAGGTCAGGCACCGTGGCTCACACTTATAATCCTAGCTATCCAGTAGTCTGAGGTCTGAGGATAGTGAATCAAAGCCAGGAATGTCTATAAGACTCTTATTTCCAATTGACCATCTCCTCAAAAAAAAAAGCCAAAATTGGAGCTGTGGCTCAAGAGATAGTGTGTTAGCCTTCAGCAAAAAAAAAAAAAAAGCTTCCCAACAACATCCATCCCTTGAGTTCACACCCCAGAATCACTCCTCCCCACCAAAAACAAAACAAAACAAAACATAAAAACAGAAGTAAGTTAAATGGGATAATATGATAGAAGATATTTCAGGGCCTTTGCATTGAAGTGGGAAATCCCTCTAGGCAGAACTCCATTTTCCAGTCATTCTTTGTGCCCACTTTTTCACTTTGTCCAGCTTCTTACTCAACCTTCACCACATCAAAGTGGCCTCCTAACTGCCCTACCTATGGCTCCACCTGGAACCTCTACTGTACTCTCATTTCTCTGCCCTTATTCTGCATTTTATTTTCTTCACAGTATTTTCTGGCCCTCTAATTCTGATGATCTTTGTAATAATGTCTTCCTTGGATGAAATAGGGAAGTACAGAAAAATAACAGGAAGGGAGAAACTTGGTCATAATCCTGATATCTTACTAGAAAAGCCTAAGTCACTATCTCTGAGTTGCTTTTTTTTTTTTGTCAGTCATGGGGCCTGAACTTTGGGCATGGGCACTGTCCCTCAGCTCTTCAGCTCAAGGCAAGTGCTCTACCACTTGAGCCATAGCACCACTTCTGGCTTTTTCTGCTTACATGGTGCTGAGGAATCGAATCCAGGGCCTCATGCATGCAAGGCAAGCATTCTACCACTGAGCCACCTAGTTGCTTTTTGACAGGATCTCAGTATGTAGTCCAGGCAGGCCTTGGACTTATAGGTATAAATCACCACTGCCAGCTCCTTGCTGTTTTGATAATGTTGTTGGTATTTGGTGTTTGATGTTTGGTCTGAACTCAGAACCTTGTGCTTACTCACCAAGTGTTCTGCCACTTGTGCCCAACCCATTTGTTTTTCTAACCTAAATGCCATAGGAATTTGCCTGTTCTTTACACTATTTCTTCACAAGAAAAGCCTGGGGTCCTCCTGGCATCTGGGGGTGAAAATGAGGCATCTGGGTCACCCGCCTGAAGGGACATCTTGATGCATTTGGAAAAGCCTGCACTTTTCAAATTTTATTGTTATTATAAAGGTGATATCCAGATGAGTTATGGTTACATAAGTCAGGTAAAGAGTCCATTTCCTTTGGACAATGTTGCTCCTCCCCTTGCTCTCCCACCAACAAGTTGTATAGTTTATTTTCAACATAGTGTCCAGTCTTCACAATATTTATTAGCATCTAACAAATCATACATTTATTTGTCTACTTATGAATTACCTGGCTTTCCCAGTAGGTCTCTGTACCAATGAAAAGAAGGTTCTGTCTGTTTCATTGTTGCATTGAGAACAGTATGTGGCACTACGTGGTCCTCAATAAATACATGTTGAATGAATGAATGACAAAATAAAAGACCGAGTGGTTGGAGAAGGCCACTTAAAAGCTGAAACCTAATGAGGAAAAAGAGGTGGCCATGTCGAGAATGCTCAGGTGAAAGGAGCTGCATGGCAAAAACACAGTAATGGAAGCAAGCATCTTGTGTTTGAAGGGCAAAAAGGGCAAAGTAGGCATCTAGCTTGCCTTACTCAAGGCAGAGGCTTAAGGAAATTGATGGTACACCAGGCTATCTGTAGTCACACTACAGTAAACCATCCATCCTCCCACTGCTCTTTTCTGAGGTCATCACACAGCCATCTGCCACTGTCCCTAGTGGCCTATCAGAGACTTCTGAATACCCCATGCTGGGCTGGCAGGTGGAGGCTGCTGGATACAGTCTATCAAGTGATGAGTACCTGCCGTTCAAGGGATGGGGGGAGCTGCCAGAATCTCCAGTACTTAAGGATGAGGGTGCTTCTTGAGAAAGATGTAGAAGAACTTAGAAAACGATGGATTAAGAAGATCATAGTGCATCAGTGACTCCTGGTAGAAATCTTGGTCACCTCTGTGTTTGTACAAGATAGCATCTGCTTTATAAAATTGGCTAGTATCAAATCATCAACAGGACTGACCAGTACTGGGTGCCATGCAGCCAATTCTCTCTTCTTTCATCATGATAGACATCTTCTCTTGGCTATGAAATGCTGTTGCTGTTGATGCTAAACCCAAAAACTGACCCCAAATCCCTCTCAACATAAGGTTTCATGTAGCCACCACCAACTGATCTGAGTTGGCATGTGACATGTTACCAATCTGGACACTATTGATTGATGAACAAAGGTTACCAGAGAAGGTTTAAAGTCCCTGCAGGAAATTAGAAAAACCGAAGTCTCTTGCTACAGACTTGTAAAGCTTAATGCATGAGCTGTGCCAGTGGTTCAAGCCTACAATCCTAGCCACTCAGGGAGCTGAGATCTAAGGATCACAGTTTGAAGCCAGCCTAGGCAGGAAAGTCATGAAAGTCACCTTCAATTAACCTCCTAAGAGCCAGAAATGGAGTTATGACTCAAGTGGAAAGCACTGGCCTTGAGAAAATAAGCTCAGAGACAGTGCCCACACCACGAGTTCAAGCCTCAGAAGCAGCGCCAAAAGTAAAAAAAAAAAAAAAAAAAAAGCAAGATTTTAAGCTCTGATTTTTCTTGAAGTTTAACAAACATATAGATTGCTAAGGCTGCAATGCTGAGAAAAGCCAGTAGGGGCACAATGGTGGAAAAGTGGGGAGAGCAGTTAGAAGGCCTCTGTTTGTAACTGGTGAGTTGGATGGGCATTTGGACAAGCATAGGAGATATGGAAGGTACAGAGAAGTCATCTGTCTTTGGATGATGCTAAAGATAGAAACAGGCAGGCAGATAGATTAGAGGTCAGTGAGAGGTAAATAGAGGAGAAAATAATGCAAGGTTTACTGCAAGGTTTTCAACCTGAAAAACTAGGGAACAGAGCTTCCATCTCCTGAGATGGGGTAGACTGTAGAAGGAGCATATTTAGGTTGGGCATCAAAAGCTCTGGTTGACATCAAGTGTTAAGATGTCCATAGTCATCCAAGTGGAAATATCACATGGGCAGTTGTTTCTGAAAGCCTAGAGTTCAAGAGATAGGGCACAATGCAGATATCAACTTGAAAGCATCAGGCTATAAAGAGCATATTAAGCCATACAACTAGTGAGATTACAAGGAAAGAAAGAATAGAGTGAGAAGAGAACTTCAAAGTGGGCATTTAATCTGCGCCTAATGGATGAGGAAGGTCCCCTGGTAGAAAATAAGGAAAGGATACGTGAAAAACAATAGCGGTAGTTGGCATTTATTGTACACCTACACTGCTTCTGGTTTTAAGTGAGGTACTCACATGGTCATGCATTTAGCCTCCACAACAATTGTATGTGGGAAGAGCTATTTATCGACTGTCTGTTGGAGCTGGGAACACTGAGACTTGGGAGAGTGAAATGTGTTCAGGTTTTGTAAGTGGCAGTGCTAGACTCTATTCCCTGGTACCTGTTTCTTCATGGTTAAGTACTGGTCTCTATCACCCATTCAGGTAATGCTAATAAGATAGGCTAAAATATGGAAATATAATTATAACCCAGATGTCCTTGTGAAATTTAATAATGTTATCAGCTCTCACTTCCATGTAAATACAGGATCTTGCTCCTCTTTCCCAAAATTATTTGCGTCTCTACTTTTGTCTAGATTTTTTTTGTCTTCAGAAAATCCAGAACTTTATATCATGTCCACTAGTAGGTAGTCCATGCCAGGTCTTTTGACTGTGAACTTAGGCTTCCAACTTGGTAATTCTAATCATTGACTTTTGAGTCTGATAAGAGAGCTCAGAACCCAGGACCCACCAGACCACCTTCTGTTCTCCTACTCCACACTTATCACCATACCCCAAAGCACTAACGCAAAATTGTACCATGTAGCAGCCTTCTACTAAAAGTTAAATAATAATGGGGATCAACTCACAACACAGCACAGAGCTGGTAGCCGCTTAAAGTCAAACCTTAGACATCATTGGCCTACTGATCTCAAACCACCCACAGTGAGGAATTTCTACCTTCCACTCAGATCTTCAAGGCCCAGCCCCTCTACCTCCTCCATCTCTACTCTTCTCCCTATCTAGGGCTCCTCAAAATCTTGAGCTGTCTTTTTTACACAACAGAGAACACTAAAGATCCCACTACATTTTTATTATGACAATCACTGTAAAATATAAAATTTATCATGCAGTAGGTGCTTAAAAGGTGCTTTTGCTGAAAAACACACTGACTCCTTACTCATGCTCATGAATTAACTACAAGCAAGAGAAAAGCCTGGTATCCTTACCTCCATGTTATCTCTGTTTTGTCTAATCCATTCATTTTATAGTTACCTTGGAATACAGAAAGCATAATTCTTATGAATAACCTATTTACAAGGAGAGATGAAGGAAACTACAACAAAGGGAATATTACAACCTCCCAGGACCTGTAATAACAACCACTCCGGAACCCCTTCAAAAACAAACACTGACATAATGAGCAGAGGAATGGGAATGTTTATACTGTGTCATTGTATATTAAAATATAGCATTTTATTATAATTTTTCTAATAGTTTTACAAAGGAGTTCAATTTAATATGTCCAGTTATATGTATAATGTATTGATTTTACAGGATCTCACAGCTAGGAGTTTGCCTTGAGTTTCAGAGGAAGTTTGAATTTGGTCTTCTCAACAATGGTTTGAGCTATTTAGACTTTGGAGACTTGAAATATAACTGGATGCATTTTATGTATTAGGTAATATATGAGACTATGGGTGGAGAAAGGGTGGGATGTTATGATTTAAACTGATGTGTTTCAGTGACAAGTTGACAAAAGATGGATTTGTGATAACCATCCAACTTCATGGACTAAGAAATGACTAGGAGGGCAGGAAGTGTGGTTCCAGTGCTGGTCTATCAATACAAGGCCCTAAATTCAATCCCCAGTACTGCCAAAAAGAAAAGAACAGGCAGGAAAGAAAGAAAGAAAGAAAGAAAGAAAGAAAGAAAGAAAGAAAGAAAGAAAGAAAGAAAGAAAGAAAGAAAGAAAGAAAGAAAGAAAGAAAGAAGAAAAAAGAAAGAAAGAAAAAAAGAAAGGAAGAAAGGAAGGAAGGAAGGAAAGAGAGAGAGAGAAAGAAAAAGAGAAAGAAAGAAAGAAGGGAGGGAGGGGGAGGGACAGAGGGGAAAGAAAGGAGGGAGGGAGGGAAGAAAAGAAAAGGAAGGAAGGAAGGAAAGAAAGAAGGAGGAAGAGAGATGAAAGAAGGGAGGATAAAAGATAAAATTAAGGAAAGAAGGAAGGAAGGAAAGAAGGAAAAAAGGAAGGAAGGAAGGGAGGGAGGGAGGGAGGGAGGGAGGGAGGGAAGATAAAAAGAAGAGAGAAAGACAGAGAGATGTTTAGAATATTAGGAACAACACCTTTGGAGGTGGATAAGAAGGGCTCTGACCTGATCAATGGGTTAATTCCTGGATGGCTCCATAACATGTTGGCATTGTTGGGAGGTGGTAAAGGGTAGGAGGTGGGTTCTAGTTAGAAGGAGGTCACTGGGGAGAAAGTTCTTGAGGCTATACCTGCCCTGACCATTCCCCTTTCTCTGGTCTGGGCTAATGAATCACTGTGCTCTACCCTCCATGACAGACTGACACCTCCGAAGCTGCAAGCCAAAATAAATATTTCCTCCTTTTAAAAATTCTATATAATAAGTTTTCTATTTTCAAAATAGTTAAAATAGTGCACCCTAATTTGTTTATATGCCACCATTTAGGTTTATTTCTCCAATTTTCACTATTCTAAATAATGGGATGATGAACTATTTGTATTTCTATTTACTTGCTAGAAATGGAAAACTCTAAATTAATACGTTGTGGTCCTTGATAAATTCTGCCACATTTTTCTGCTGAAAAAAATACTAAAATTAATAACAGTACCTAAATGAACCAATTTAACCAAACTCTTACAATCATTTATTTAACAAATACTTATCAAGGATCTATTATTTGCTAGTCATTATACCACATGTAGAAGATAAAGTAGGAAACCAGACAGAAAATTATCTCTTCTTTTAGAGAGCACCAATACATTATGTGTGTGTGTGTGTGTGTGTGTGTGTGTGTATCCTTTAGCAATAAATAAAATGAAGAAAAATAATTAAGGCTAAGGGACAGAGTCCAGAGCTGGCATCCACATACCCCCAGGCAAAACCATGCTAGCTGAGTAGTTGCTGCAGAGGCCATATGATTCACAAAGCCCACAAGCCATGTGTGTTGACAGCACAATCTCTTGGAATGGGAAAGGTCCCACATATATACAAATATATGGGTATATATATATATATATATGAAAAAATTTAAATATATGCTTCTTTTTTTCTAGTACTAATGACCATATCAGAGCCTTCTCCTTGAAAAGTGTCCAATCCCCTTAATACATTTTTTAGCTACTCTGAATTTATTGTCTTCATTTCCTTTATTCATTGGTCTATTGAATGATGGAATTCTTAAAAGTTATTCTAATAAACATTTTAAATTGTAATTGCCATTTTTATTTTTACATGACTTTAAAGGGCAAAAATGTACTTAAATTTTACTAAATCAAATCTACACAGTGTTATTTTTCCTTTGTAATTCCTTTCATTGTTTGCTCCTTGGGAATCTCTTACTTATTAGGAGAATATGTGTATATTAATTTGCTCTGTTTTCAATTTTTAAGTTTATATATGCTTATATGCAAGGATATGCTTGTCTAATTTTTTTGAAGAATAACTTTTTAATCTTCAGCCCAAATGTCCTGTCAATTGGCCTTTTCCCTTAGTGAAGCTTGCTTTTATTTTTTAATTTAATTTTATTTTATTGTAAAAGTGATGTACAGAGGGGTTACAGTTACATAAGTAAGATAATATGTACATTTCTTATTGAACATTGTTACCCCCTCCATCATTTTTCTCCTACTTTCCCTCCACACAGTCAATTGGCTCTTATGTTCTCTTTTCTATCTGAGATTTAATAGGACTTATACCTGGCTATGCAATATTAAGTCTTCACTAATCTAGAATCAATCTACTTCTTCTCTTGTGACAATGACTGTGTGTGCCCATGCATGCGTGAATGTGTGCACATGCAAAAGCCAATTCTGGGGCTTGACCTTGCATCACCAGTTACTAAAGTTTTGTCTTCCTAGTTGATTTGGTATGCCTCACATACTACATTTTAGTCTGTCTTGTCCTCTAGAATGGGTATTGTCAATTCTTGTCTTAAGTCAATACCATGAGAGTTTGTCATATCTTTGTAATCCTTTTCTTTCCCATAATACTCCTTTTTAAAGTATTTCTTAATGGTCTCTCTCTGTGTCTCTCTCTGTGTCTCTCTGTCTCTCTCTGTCTCTGTCTCTCTGTCTCTCTCTTTTATGCAAGTACTGAGGCTTGAACTCAGGGCCTGGATGCTGTTGCTGTGCTGAAAGCTAGTGCTATACCCCTGGACAGCTCCATTTCTGGCTTTTTGCTAGTTGATTGGAAATAAGAATCTTATGAACTTCCCTGCCTGGGTTGGCTTTGAACCACAATCCTCAAATCTCAGCCTCCTGAGTAGCCAGGACTATGAGTGTGAACTACTGGCCCCAGCTCATTTACTTTTATAGATTGTAAAAGTAATAAATGCGCAATTTAATTAAATTTTAATTTAAAATTTAAAAACTGAACACAGACTGGATGTACAGATATCTGCACAAATTACAGATATTTATTTTGTACAAGTCTGGAATTTGGGAAGTCCAAGAATGACAGGCTGGTGAGGGCATTCTTGCTGCCTAATAAAACTGCAGGAGGTATCACCGGAATGAAAGCATCATGAAGGTGGAGCTATCCAGACCTACACACCTCCCTAGGCCTCACCTCCCAATGCTACTGCACTGGGAAACAATTTTCCAACATGAAAACTTCCACTAATACGTCTCAGTGACATAGTTGTGTTCGGGTATAATATGGGGTTCTTTGGCCTTCAGGAATTGGAAGAATGAAACTCACAGACAATGAAGAGTAGGAGCAAAATATTGAAGTTTGTTTATCTAGAAATAAAAAGAAAGTTCAACAGCTGACTTTTATGTTCAATGCTGGTGCACCACCACTTGTGCCAGACTTCCACTTCTAGCTTTTTGCTGGTGAACTGAAGATAAGGACCTCTCAGATTTGTCTGCCCAGACTGGCTTCAAGCCTCCATTCTCAGGTCTCAGCTTCCTGAGTAGCTAGGATTATAGGCATGAGCCATTGACACCCAGCTTGATTTACTATTTCTATAATTTTTGAGTCCTAATTCAAAGCATTTATTTTATTCAACACACACACACACACCATTTCTTTGACTGTACTTGGCCATCATCTTCTGTAGTTTGGAGAGGTAAATGCTCAGCCCTTCTATTTTCCTATTTTAACTACATAACAAAAGGTATGTGATTTAGCCAAATGCTTGTGTTCCCATTATTAGAGAAAGGGGGGTGAAGGAAGATTGCCTCATTAAGTTTTAGATTCATTGCTTTTCTCACAGAACGCAGTACATTAATTAAACTTTATCTCTAAAGGAGCTAATATAATACAGCTGAGCATACAGACACACTGACTTCTTGAAATGACTTTGAAAAACTAATGAGGTAAGGAGGCCTAAATACCCAGATTTCGTTCAGCTCTGTGCAAATCAAAGTAATGTGACAAGTAAAAGAGGGCTAACATTACTAAATACATTTTCATCAAGGGCTCTATCAGAAATGAGAGTTGGCCCCAGGCACAGCCATGGTGGCTGGCCATTGGATCTTCTAAGGCACACGTGTCTCTTCACCATGAGTACACTGTGGCGTTTTCTTTGCAAATTCAGCAGGAGCCATTGGAAAGTCTGGGGACTCCTCTGCCTACCCCCAAAAGTATAACAGGGCCATGGAGTCTGTGACCTTTGAAGATGTGTTTGTCAACTTCACCCTGGAGGGGTGGGCTCTGCTGGATGCTGCCCAACAGCAGCTGTGCAGAGACGTGATGGTAGAGACCTTCCAGAACCTGGCCTCTGTAGGCTGGTGCTCTACCACTTGAGTCAGACTCCCCCTCCTGGCTCCATGATTTAGAATAGGGAAAGGGAATATTTGGGAAAAGGAAAACCAGACCATTGGAGAGAGAGAAGACCAAATCATTGAAGATGTGTACAAAAATCCCCATAGAAATCTAAGGTTAAGCTTTTTTTTTTTTTTTTGCCAGTCGTGGACCTGAACTCTGGGTCTGGGCACTGTCCCTCAGCTCTTCAGCTCAAGGCTAACGCTCTACCACTTGAGCCACAGCACCACTTCTGGCTTTTTCTGTTTATATGGTGCTGAGGAATCGAACCCAGGGCCTCATGCATGCAAGGCAAGCACTCTACCACTGAGCCACCCTCCCAGCCCCAGGGTAAGCATTCTTAATCAGAAAATCCTGTATCGAACATATTCTGGTAGTGCTAAAACCATCTGGAGCACCTGCATCATGTTGCTGATGGAGATCTCTGATGATTCCAGCATGCAAGTTTTAGAGAGTCTCTCTGAGCATAGAGAACATATTCAATGTGGAGACACCTTCAGTCGTATTCCAGAACATATTATGAGCAAGGAAACTCCCATGAAGCAAGTGAAAGTCATCTGTCATCCCTACATGTGCCCATTAAAACATGTTTTTGTCAACTCATCTGAATATCAAAAACATAGACGAAGCCACGTACATCTGAAGAATATGAGAAAGCCTTTGGTCATCCCCAGTGCCTTCAGGCCTATGACAGGACGGACTCTGGAAAGAGATTACATGAATGGAGAAAATGCTTTGGGTGCTCAACTACATGAACAAACTCAGAATGAAGATAAACCCTACCCATGCAAGTGCTGTGGGAAAACCTTCTTGTTTTAGAGTGATTTTCGAAGACACGAGAGAATTCACTCTGGAGAGAAACACTTTGTATGTAAGCAGGGTGGGAAAGCCTTTAGCTCATCTGGTTACGTTAAAGTTCACAAAAGGACTCACACTGGGGAGAGACCCTATGTGTGTAAGCAGTGTAGAAAAGCCTTTAAGCAATCCAGCCATTGCCTCATCCATGAAAGAACTCACACTGTCAGAAACCCTGTATGTGCAAGCAATGTGGGAAATCCTTCTTTTCCTTGAGTGATGTTAGAAGACAGGAAAAGAACTCATAGTGGAGAGAAACCCTTTTTATGTAAAGAATGTGGGAAAGCCTGCTCTTCCTCCAGTAACATTCAGAAACATGAACGCACCCACAATGGAAAGACCCTTCACATGCGTTCAGTGCAGGAAAGCCTCCTATACGTGGGCCGATGCACAAAAGCACTGATACACATACAGCAGGCAGAAGCCCTACTTGTGTAATAAGTGTGACAAACCCTTCAGTGACTCCAGTTTCCCTTCACAAGAATAAAATAATTCACACAAGTCAGAAACCCTATTCGTGCAATCAGTGTGAAAAAGCCTTCTCTCTGCTGGGCGATTTTCAAAGACATTTATGGACTCACAATGGAGAGAAACTCTACATGTGTCTGCATTGCAGCAAAGCCTTCTTTTCTTTAAGCAATGTTCAAAGATACACACAAACTCACAGTGGGAGAAAGCCTGTGTGTGCAAGGAATGTGAACAAGTGTTCCTTTCATTGAGTGACTTACAGACACACAAAGCTCACTAGAATTGTTTGGAAACAATGTCTGAATGGTTTGAGTTAGAATGACCTCCACCACTAGCATTTGTGACTTGGGGACATTGTGGAAACTTTACAAGATGGAGTGTATCTAGAAGAAATAATTGGAGAACATAGGTCTTTTGTTTTGCCTGGTCCTGTGGTCTTGCACTCTGCTTCCTGCTCATCACAAATCCTGACCTCAGCTTGCAGGTTCCAACAGCCATCATGTTCTGACTCACCATGGGACTGGAGTCTGTGACATTGTGAGTCTCTCAGCTACATCATGGCATCCTGACCAAAAGCAAACAAAAATGGTAAATAAATGAGTCCTCCATTTAAAAAAATGAGAGTTGGCCTCATCTCCAGGGCAAATTTGTCTTATTCTATCAATGGTCATCCTGATGATTCAAGTTCCGCCAGCTTTGCCAAACAAGCAGTTTATTTGGGTTATAGGGAATGGGCTAGAGATGGGGAAGGTAGAAAGTAGGAGAAAGGAGTAATGTAGCATCTTGCAAGTTACTTCTCCAAGCAACAGGAGCTTGATTCTCCCATGGATCTCTAGGAGCCAGTTTGATGCCCATGCATCTCAGAATGCCCCATCCCAGAGGGGGAGAGCTTAGCCATTTGTGTACATATCCTCTCCTACCAGTTGGTTAGGGCTGCTAACTGGGGGAGGGGGCACTTCTGGCCTGCAGCTTGCACAGGAAAAATCCATAGTTGAGGAATTACTAGCAGTGACAATCAGAAGTCATAACAGCCTACATTAAGTAATAAAAGGGGGAGAGAGAGGATGTGATTGCAGTGGAGAACAAGAGTTGGTGCCCTGACAGCGGCCAGTGGGGCATTAAATGTCTTTCCCTTCCTTTGGCCATAAACATCTCACCCACGCCCAAGTACAGTGCTCGAAGTTACTTCTAGGCTAATTTGCTTTCTGAAAGACATCACTTTTAAAGGACTGTGTTTCCATGGTTGGTTCCAAGTCAAAGAAGCATCCTCTGAACATGCAAGAGGAGAAGCCAAGGATGAGCTATAGGAGAGCCAGGACAAGGAGGGTCTACCCAGCCTCAGAGAGAGGAGACATCAGAGGTTCCTGGGGTTAAAAGAATATAAAGGGCAGAGGGAACAAAATGCACCTTCCAGACAATTTTATTATCTTAATAATCATTTCCCTCTTTTTGGGGGGGGTCCAGTCGTGGGGCCTGAACTCTGGGCCTGGGTGCTGTCCCTCAGCTCTTCAGCTCTACCACTTGAGCTACACCACCACTTCCAGCTTTTTTCTTTTTGCTTATGTGGTGCTGAGGAATCGAACCCAGGGCCTCAGGCATGCAAAACAAACGCTCTACCACTGAGCCACCTTCCCAACCCAATCATTTCTCTCTTATACAGACTTCTCATGTTACAAGGTCCTAAACCATCATTAAGCAAAATGGCCTCTGTCCTATGCCTAGTTCTGTTTGGAAGACCTTGAGTCCGTTTCTTAACCTCTGACTAAGGAGGGGAAAATAAACAGCTTCATCTGGAGGGAGGTCGTAACAACTGATTAGATGTACAGAAAGCTTTTTGATTAATAAGAGCTTGCTAATAAAAGCAAGCAGTTCTCACAAGAATTTGCTCAGCTTAATTAGTGTGGCAATCTGTTTTCCAAAGCATGATGCAAATGCATTGTAAACAAAAAGGATTTGACCCTATTTTTCATTCCCAATTTCCCTTGTGTGGAGAACCGTAAAAATCTAGGTTCCAGTCAGCTCTTTTCCACAAATGAATTCAACTCTCTGAAGTGATATTGTGAACATTAAAATGCAGTCCCATTAATAACATACCCTTTCCTTGCATTCACGGAATTCCATAAACCACTTACTGTGTCCATAGGACATAAGTCACTGGCCTTTAATCTGCTGTATGGAGCACTGAATAGATGTTATCAAATACTGTTTCTCTGTAGAAAATGTTTTACCTGGGTCATTGTTACCTGTCACTGTTGTTGTTGCCATGAGTAAACACCCCATTCCCAGGGCAGCCTGTGAAAAGATTCCTACACATGCAAAAACTGGCTGCTTGGAGAAGACAGGTGACCCAGATCAAAAAGTATAGTGACATTCCATCCCACAGCATGACTGTGATCACTGGTTTTCATCTCCCTGTTGATAAGAATAATGAGACCATTTTCTCCATCTATCACCCACTGATCACCCAGATTTGCCCAGCTGATCTGACTGGGGCCTGGTTCACATCTCACAGGAAATAGGATATAAGGGTGTGAGATCCACAGCCCAAGTTCAATCCCCATCTCTGTGACTCTAGATATTCAGCTTCACTTGCCTGTGCCTTCTTCATTAATGAGAATGAAATGATGGTACTTCTATTGTGGGAGTATTTGAAGGTTAAAAGAATTCACATTGATGGAATATTTAGATTTCCTGCTCTGCAAATGCCCAGTACATTTAGTTAACATTGTTATTAATTGTATGATCATCTTCCTGGGTGTTTTTACCCATCCCATAGAGCTCATCTTACACATGAGCTTGACAGGTTCACCATCTTAGCAATATAGATTTCCCATCCCATTCAACCTTTGCACCATGGCCTTTCCTCTACGCATGCATAGGAAGGGTGAGAATATTGTCTGGTGTTCCTGGTCTGGTGTTCCTTCTCCTTATTATATGAACTCTGTGTCTTCTTTTGAGAGCCTTGTTAGATTAGGGCACCCTTGTGACCTCATTTAACCTTAGTTACTTCCTGAATGTCCTTCTATCCAAGTATAATCACATTGGCTGCTAAAGCTTCAGCGTTAAGAATTTGTGGAGGGTGGATAGCAGAGGAGACAAGTTCAGTCTTTAATAGGCACACACTTCCAAGGTTGCAATCAGGAACATGTCATCTGGAAACTCAAACACAGTCATAATTGACTGTCCCAAGCTCTCCAGAGCCCTCACTCACTGAATCTGCTCCCTGACTTCCCTGGGTTCCTCCATTTCTCTCTCTCATCACCTCCTTGACTGCTGACTTACCTCCTCCTTTTATCTTGGCCTTCATAGCTATGACTCCAAGAATCCCAGCCCAGGCATTTTCAGATACTATTACATCACCATTTCTGGATCAGCTCTAAGAAAAATGTGTTTCGGAAATCTTGGCTGGACTTCTATCTCCGTAAGTGTTGAAATTATACCTCAAAGATGTCACTCATGGTGAAAGAATGACCTCTAGGAAACTAGAGGTGTCACAGATCCAGGAGTTCACTGGGTACAACCAACAATCCATCCCTTGATCCTGTGCCAGGAGAGGAGAAGAAGAAAGAAGCAGAGGAGAGAGCTCACCCCCATCATTTCACAACTGCTGAATAGAAGGGACTCTAATTCCAGACATTCCTCATTTTCCCCACTGCTGGACAAATTCTGAATCACAGTAGATGTGTATTTGCTGCTCTCCCACCTCCTAATCATTCCCAATCAGCTTCCCTCAGCCGCAGCTCCCATATACTAAAAAATGAAAAGACAAATGAAAGGCATGTTTGATAACATACATAAAATAATATCTAGCCCAGTCCTTCAATAAATGCTAGTTCTTGCCCATGGTTTTTAGCCATCTTAGACTATTTGATTTTTATGGATTTATTTTATAGGTTATGAAGACTATCTAATAACATTACATTGGGTAGATATAAGAAAATCACCAATAATTCTGCCACTTTAACATTTTATGTGTTCCTTTACATCCTTTGGTTGTAAGTATATATATTTTAGGGCATTGCAATCAAGATGATGTATAAAATTTTACATCATTATGTTCCTATGTTTCTATCTTCTTCATAATTAAATTTTTCATGGCTGCATAATATTTCATCAAGGCATTGCAGTAGGAGTTAATTAATTATCCTCTTATCGCCAAATATTCAATTTGGCTCCAATGTTTCTCTATTATAGAATGGTATCATCACAATAAGCCTTTTTGTGTTCATTACATTTTTCTTATTTCCTTCTGATTTATTCCCAGATGTGGTATCTCAATGTCAAAAATGTAAGTAGTTTTAGAGTTTACTGATGCATTCTGCCAATATGCTTCCCAAAGCATTTCCAGAAGTCTCTGCTCCCATCCTAGTCATCAGTGCCTGAGTAGAAAAGTGGCATTTTGTGAAAAATACTTGTTCTTCTACCGTTCTAAATGCTTAGTTCTCTAAAGCATCTGGATCACAAGCGGCCAGCTCCCTCAGGCTACTTGAGTGGAAGGGAAAGCTCTCTTTGAGGTGGTATTACCTCTAAAACCCTTATTCTTCAGAGACACACTGTCTACTTGCCTCTGTTGCAAGAGGCTTCTTTTCCTTGCTGAGCATAAATTCTCACCACATCTGGGCACAGGCTCTATTGTTAATCAAGTAAACATGATAGCTTGGGATATTACTTCCGTTTTATGGATGCTCTGGTTCCTCATAATTCAGGATCATTTTGGCCGAGCTAAATTCCAGGGGAAGAAAGACATCAGAAGAGCAGGTAGCAAGGCCTCATCACTGCATAGCACCTTGGTGGAGGTCTTCAGAAGCCAGGAACAGGTTCTTTTTATATATTTTTTTTAATTGTAAAGATACTGTACAGAGGGGGTTACAGTTACATGAATAGGGTAATGAGTACATTTCCTCTGGTTTTCCCCCACCGTCACTTCCCTCACCATGTTCCCAACTCCTTCCCCCCCCCCACCAACATTGTAAAGTTCATTTTCAACAGTGTCTTGTACATCTTGTTGTTGCAATGGGTCGACCTGCATCCCCATTTAAGCATTCTGCTGTACCCCTTCCCCTCCCCAAATTACAAAAATGTATATACAAAATGCAGAACACCAGAATCAAATCAGTGAAAACAGGGGTTATACCTTGGGGAAAGAACTTACAAAAGAAACAAAAGAATCACATAGTGCATTATAAGTACCTTAAAAACAGTAGCAAGAAAGAAAAAACTCCTTGTGCCCCTGTCTTGGGGTACATTTTGGTTAATATCATCTCATATGGTCATATGTACATAGCCTTTGACCTTCTCGGCTGTTGTAGACATATACTAGTTATTATAAACAAGGGAAACCATGGGACCTATGTTTCTTTGGGCCTGGCTTACTTCACTTAATATAATTTTTTCCAAGTCTTTCCATTCAGGAACAGGCTCTTATTTTCAGGTTCCCTATGTCCATTTTGACTGATTTCCTGCCTTGGTGGGGAGGCACATGAAAAAATAGATTTGCCTAAATTAAATCTAAATCACATGGTGACTTTTCTTCTAATGATTAGAACATGAGCATAATATACAAATCTGAGAAATCATGTTCCAAAGACATTTCTGCAGGGCAGAACAGTCATTAATCTGAAGAAATGGAGAGAAAGTAGAAGTTAGAGCTAATGATGAGGAGTAAAGATCTGAGTAGGTGGTGAGGGAAGGATAATCAAGGGGAGTTTTCTCGGTGGGTGAGAGCGTGCTGGGTGGTGCTGACTGATGCTGAGGGATGTGGGAGAGTGGAGAAGTCACTACAAAAAAGAAAAAAGACATTCAGACAAGTCACATGGGGTGCTTGTAATAGCAGTGGCCTCATGCTAGTGTCTGACAGTATGCTAAATAACTAAAAAGCTTCTGCTGTGGCTGGTATGGTGTAGGACAAATGTAGTACGTCAGATTTTTCTCACATTAGCTTCTGGAGGGCTGTGGGCCTGTACTTCCCAAGGCCTGGGCTTGCATGTGCTACCTTAAATAACCCTGAGACTTTCAGTGGGTTGTGGCGTGTGTGTGTCTTTGTATATGTGTCGGTGTGTGTGCGTGTGCGTAGCCAGCCTTGGTCAATTGTCCCTTGTCTAGAGAAGTTACAGACACCGCAGAAGGACAGGAAAAAAATCAATGGAGTTACACCAATGTTGTACAGTGAGCTACCCCTAGAGAAGAGGACACAAGGGGATGCTGCTGCAGCTAGCAAACAGAATACAGAGGTTATAATAATGGACAGAATGTGAATCTAGGGTCCTAATGAAGGTGCTATTGCTGGGCAGAGCCTCCAAGTCTCTGCTGGATGGGCCAAGGGACAGTGTGCTGTTCTGCTATAGGCTCCTCTTTCTGTTCCTGGCATCTTTCTGTAGATCAAAGGAGAACCTGAGAGGAACCTATGCAACATATGGATGGGTAGGGTGGGTTAAGAATTGGCTCAGTGGTAGAGCTCTTGCCTTGTATGCATGAGGCCCTAGGTTCGATTCCTCAGCACCACATAAGCAGAAAAAGCCAGAAGTGGCACTGTGGCTCAAGTGGTAGAGCACTAGCCTTGAGCTGAAGAGTTGAGGGACAGCGCCCAGGCCCTGAGTTCAGGTACCACGACTGACCAAAAAAAAAAAAAGAATGTGAAACCTCTTCAAGAGCCATCACCCCAACAAGGTCTATACTCCTGTGTGAAGAAAAAGAAGACAATCATATTTTGATAAGCTGTCATTCCATGGAGTTCTAGAACATTCATGAATTCAATCCTCACCTAAATTTGGGAGCAGAGGTCAAAGAAGGTCATGTTCTAAGGGTGTCAAGGGACAGGCTCACACTCAGTGGCCTGAGGAACCTCATGTTTGTTGTGATCTAGGTAAGGCCTATAGAGCAGCACATGGAGCAGCTATACCATCCCTGCTTCCTAAGAGTCCTAGACCTCCCTGGTTACTCCTGTGATGCTTAACTGCCCCACAATGTCATCAATTCTACAGTTGTAGAGATTGAGGGTTGAGAAATTTCCCAGAGTCAAGTTGTCCCACAGTATCTTTTTGAAGCAAAACCATCTGCCTATTGGTTCAGCAGATGAAACTCAGCCAATGGTACCCAGTGTCTAGCTAGCGAGCACTCCAATGGGAATTGGGAAGAGAACGCTAATCAATTTGGAAAAAGTAATGAATGAATGTTTCAACAGCACTCACCCATAATGTAACCGTCCCCTCCTTTTGGTGAAAGTCAGAACAGAGACTTTTCCCCTTCCCAGTGATCAAGTGCATCTCTTTGGAATTCAGAGGCTCAAAACAGCTAATCTTTTTATTGGTGGTACTGGGGTTTAAACTCAGGGCCTTGCACATGTCAGGTTGATGCCTTACTGCTGATCCCTACCTCTAGCCCTGGTTTCCTTCCAGGAAGAAGGAAGAAGAAAGATGTGGTAAACACAAATGGACCTCCATCTATATCATGGAAGCAAAACTTCCTTGTGTTATATGACCACTGCATGCAAGAAAAATTGTTTGCTGAGCATATTGGCCAAAGAAACAGAGACTGGAAATTGGCAGTGCAAGATCACAGAATGTGTGCATGGGGGTATTCATGAGCTATGATGGATTAACAAGGCACCAAGACAATAATTTCTATGTTAAAGGTACATTCAAAGACATCTTGTAAAGCTTGTTAATGCCCTGTTGACCCATTGTAACAATGAGACATACAAGACACTATGTTGAAAATGAACTTTACAACTTACAGCGAGGTGGGGGAGGAGTTGGGGAGGTAGGTAAGGAAGGGATAGTAGGGAAAAAACAAAGGAGGGGGTAACAATGCTCGATAGAAAATGGACTCATTACTTTTACTCATGTAACTCTAACCCCTCTGTACAGTATTTTTACAATAAAAAATATTTTTAAATAAAGATTAAATACAGGAAAAAACTTTCTCAAGTGATTCTCCTCTCAAATTCTTGAAACTAGACTTTACCCTCCCACAGATTGGACATTTCAGAGTTGGGAACCTAAAATGTCCGTTTGTTGTCTGCAGCTGTGTGTAACTGGTGCAGAGCAGGCTGTCAGCAGACATGGTTTTAACGACTCCACAAGCTCTTCTAATGCACAGCCAGGGTTCATTCCTAAATGCACTACTACTCTTATGTGTGAGAACGCATTCTAAGAAATGGATCATTAGCTATTTTCATCATTGGGTGAACATTCTAGAATGCTCATAGAATGATCATAGAATGAAGCATGGATGGTATAGCCACTCTACATCCAGGCTGTATGGCATATACTGTCATGGATATAGTCCAACTCAACCACAAATTTTTTCGTGCCAGGAGAGGGGTTTGAACTCAGGGCCTAGGTGCTGTCCCTTAGCTTTTCCACTGAAGGTTGGTGCTCTACTATTTAAATCACAGCTCTAGTTTCCAGCTTCTTTGAGATAAGAGTTTCAGACTTTCCTGCCCAGGCTGACTTTGAAATGAGCTACTAGCACCTGACACAAGCACAATTTTTAATATATATTTTTATTGTAAAGATACTGTGCAGAGGGGTTGCAGTTACATGAGCAAGATAATGAGTCCATTTCCTGTGGAGCATTGTTACCTCCTCCTTTGTTTTTCCCCTACCATCCCTTTCCTCCCCACCTCCCCAACTGCTCCCTCCTCTACCCCAAAGTTATAAAGTTCATTTTCAACATAGTGTCTTGTACATCTCATTGTTACAGTGGATCATCCTTATTTCAGCATTTTGTTATTTCCCTTCCCCTCCCCAAATTAGAAAAATGTATATACAAGATGTAGGACACTGGAATCAAATACAGTGACAACAGGGGTTATACTATGGGGGAAGAACACACAAAGAAACAAAAAAACCACATAGTACATTATAAATACATTAAAAAGAACAGCAAGAAAGATAAAAATCTCTTATGTCCCTATATTGAGGTTCATTTTGACAAGCACAATTTTTAAAACAGTAGAGTAAAACACAAAAATCATTCAGTAGTTTAACTACTTTTGAAGTAAAGAATAGAGGATAAAAGAAGAGTCTAGATAGCTTTCCTTGTTTAAACCCTGAAGGCACCAAGAAATAAAAGCTGCTGTGGTTGGTTTTTTTCCCCACTCAAAGGAGATGGCTTATGTGTACAAAACAGGGCTGCCAAGTAGAACAGAGTGAGTAGTGGAGCTTTAAATGCTACAGTTCACCCAGAGTCAGTCAAGGAGAGATCTCTCCCTGAGGAAGAAGGTTTGGAGCAATGCAGCGAAGGATGAAGAACTACACAAGGGAATAGGTATACCTTCTAGGTCGGAGAAGCACATGAATAGATGCTCATCAGTCATAGTCACAGTGCATGCATTTAATTTAATAGCTTATTATTTTAAAATCAGACACTCTGGCAGAACTGTAAGGGAAGAAAAGAATATTTATTTCTATCCAGTCCTTAGTCCTCAACAACCCTGTTTCTCTCATCTAAAGTCAGGATGCCAAGCTTTTGTCTGTTCCATCATATCATCATCCAGCCAAGGCCTCTCCAGGTTGTCATGGTAACAGAATACCCTCATCCCTCTTGTTTTTGCTCACAGACTATCCAAAAGAATGAAATGCCATGACTCTAGGATCTCTCCCATTTTTCAACTAAATTTCTTTAAAAGCTGCATGTCCTTACGAGCAGACTGGATGTCCTTAGAGCTTGAACCCACTTTGGTGGATAACCATTGGCAGAAAGCCATCCCTTTGTGTTCTGAAGCAATGTTTGGCTTTTTTTTTATTTCAGCTCTAAGAGAATCTTCTATACCCGGGGTCCTCTGTTTTCTGTAACTTTTGGATGTGTCTGTTTCTTCAATGAGAAAAAAGTCTGTGTCATGCTCATACCAAATTTATTGCAGTCTTTTCATAAAAATCTTCAGACAAGAAAAAGGCACACTTTTACCATCTATACAGATTATGTAAGGATTAGATTTTTATAATTAATTATCATGCTTTCTACATCATTAAGAAAATCCTTATAGGTGGGATGGAAGGAGAAATTGAATGGAATGACATTGTCTAAAATAAAGGTACTCTTTACCTGATTTATGTAACTGTAATCCCTCTGTATATCACCTTTATAATAACAATAAAAAGAATTTTTAATCCTCATTTAGGATTTAAATTAGTAACCTAAATGACATTTAGGTTCCTCATGTAAGTGGTTCTCTCACTTGATCCTGCTCCAGAAACCTTGGAGTGCTTATTAAACAGAGGGTGGAGTCCTTCCTTCAGCATTTCTGGAAAGGGCCAGAGAGAGAGAGAGAGAAAGAGAGAGAGAGAGAGAGAGAGTGTGTGTGTGTGTGTGTGTGTGTGTGTGGTGTATGTATGTATGTGTATGGGTATGCATGCTTGCAGTGCTGGAAATCAAACACCATCTTGTATGTATGGTAAGCATCCCACCATTGAACTATACTAACAGTCATTTTAGTGTGTGAGTTTATTTGTTTGTGTGCACAGCATGCACTAGGGCCTAAGCTCAGAACCTTGTGATCTTACGGCTTTCTTGATCACAGCTTGCAGTCTACCTCCTTGAGTCACAGATCCAGATGGAGTCTCATAGACTTGTCTGCCAGAGATGCCTTCAAATCAAGATCTTCTAGGTCTCAGCCTCCTAAACAGCTTGTGTCACCAGCACCTCCTCAGTCCTTGATTTTATGAGATAAGGTACTAATATATAGCTTGGATTGGCCTTTAAATCATTTTACAGCCCGTTGAAACTGTAGATACTCAGGTCTCAGCCTCCACGGGATTGCCAGTGTATACTACCATGCCCAATTCATATTTTTAACAAGATACCACCATGATGTTGCTGCTGCTGGACTGGGAAACCTCACTCTGAGAACCACCGATGATCACTGAGGCTTATATGCAAATTCCTAAGATGCTCTTCTAGTTAGCTTGTTTAAAACCAGGGTTCTCAGGCACAGTGGCTCAGGCCTGTAATCCTAACTTCTCGAGAGGTGAAGATCAGAGAATCACAGTATGAGGCCAGCCTGGGTATAAAAGTTTATGAAATGCTATAACATACAATGGTTAGCATAGTAGCACACACCTGCTATCCCAGCCATAAGGAAAGCACTATGGCTAGATACAATGCATATCCCCAGACACATTGGGAAGCATATGTAGGAAGATCACAACCTAGGCTAGCCCAGGCATAAATTGAGACTTTACCTGGAAAATAACCAAGCAAAGGGGGGCTGGAGACATGGTTCAAGTGGTAGAGTACCTACCTTGCAAGTACAAAGTCCTGAGTTCAATTCCATTTACAGTCAAAAACAAAATAATTAGGGCTGGGAAAGGTCCCTCACAGGATCTGGAAATAGAAGATACTGGTTCCATACCTACACACACCACTGTACCTACATCTATATCCTGCCCCCTTTCCTCCACCATCCTAGTAACAAAGTCACCTTAGACAAGCCATCTAAATTCTCTAAACTAGGGGATGAGGGGGTAACAAGAGCAATTGAAAAGCAAATATAATCAAAGTACATTGTATGCATGTGTGGGAATATTACAATGAAACCCTTTACATAATTAATACATATTCATCAAAAGGTACTTGATATTTCCCTCAATTTTAAGATACCTTTTTCTGTGAAGTATGATGCTGCCTGTTATTTGGAGGTGGTCTTTCATGTTCATGTATTCCTTTGCTTTTAGTTTTTAATAATAATAAATCAGGGATTATTGCTTAATATTTCCAAATGCTTTCTTGACATCAACAATACTGAGACAATGCCTGATTTTTGACCTGTTGACCAGCTGATAATAATGCACACCAATTTATATCTCTAAAGGCTGCCAAAATTCAAAGTAATAGAACACTATCTTTGAGCAAAAAAGCCCAGGGACAGTGCCCAGGCCCTCAATTCAAGCCCTATGACTGTCAAAAAAAATGCTAGAATTAGTGGATCAAATAAGCATTTACTGTTGGTCTACTCAGGAAAAAAACAGGGATTTGAAAGCTGTATTTTACATCACATTTTTAACACTTCAAAGTAACTTTACATAGATCATCTCTATTTTTCAAGCAGGCATGGTTTTTTTTCCATTCATAGTATTCATATTAATATATATATAAACATTTTCCCCTAAGTAGTATGTTTATCTGGAATTCTTGGCATAGAAAGGGTCAATTATGATAGGAAATTTAGGCAGTACTGGCTAGAGAAATTTGACATAGATGAAATAGAAGAGGCAGATCCTTTGGTAGGCTCAGACAGAAAACTACAGATGGACCATAGGTAGAGGGCAAACAAAGGACCACACAATATGGAAGAGACTGCACCCATTGCATCCTTGTCACCACCCTATATAGCAGCCATCTTCCAGGTCTCCATTTTTGCAGGGCTATCCAATATCTATTTGTGTCTCTTGTAAGTTTGGCTTTTATGATACCATCTCTGAATTTCTAGTACACAAAACAAAATCTAACCTGTGAGCATGATGTGCTAGAAGGTACCATAACCTAAGTACCTAAATTCTTTCTTCCTTCTGACCCCACTTCTCTTCAGTTCTGTGTTAGTCAGCTTTCCATTGCTATAACAAATTGCTGAGGTAATCAGCTTTAAAAGAAAAAAGGTTTACTTTAGTTCATAGTTTTGTAGGTCTTGGTCCACAGTTGGTTGGTCCTGCTGCTTTTGAGCCTATGGCAAGATGGTATTTCACAGTGGGGCAAGCTGTTCACCTCATGATGGCTGAGAAGCAAAGAGGAAGAAGAGGGTCCAGGGTTCCAATAGCTCCTTTAAGGACACACCCCCAATGACCAGAAGACTTCCCTCTTAAAGTTTCTACCATTTCCCAATGTCACCAAGCTAGGGACTAAGCCTTTAACACAGAGGTCTTTGGAAGGACATTGAAGATCCAAAATATGAAAAATGACAATGTAGAAAATAAATAAGTAAATGTATTTTAAAAATGAGTTTGCATTTTCTTATTATTTTAAGCTATCGAGATCTTATCATCTGAAGCTTCATGTCAATTTATTATTCCTGTATAAACATTTCCAGAAATATACCTCTGAGTTTAAAATACTGTAGGGAATAAAATGGCTAGGAGAGCTTTCATTTGTAACTGTCATCCTACCCTTCTAAGTCCACCAAGATGAATGAGTTAAGGAAAATTATCTTTGCTTATGCTCTATACCTTCAAGATCTACTCATCTACCTCTTGCTTTGTGATATATAACAAAAAACTTTCTGGTTATCTCTTAAAGGGCATGTCTGATGATATTTAGACATGATATTTTCCTGTAAGATTTTTTCCTCCCAAAATCTTTTCACTGGATCCTTAAGTGATAGCTAAAATCACCCTTATATACCGTAGGTCCTTTATCAGTTTGATAGATAAATTTACTGAAACTATTCTTGCCATCAAATCCATAACTCTCCCTCAGTGGTCACTTAAGAAAATAGCCAACAGGATGCAATAAGCTTTGTGAGTTTTCATAGTCTTGATTTTTTTTCTTATTTTACCAGGTTATTTTAAGGTGGTTGCTACAAAACAGCTAAAAAGACAACTGTTTTGGTTTGGTTTGGTTTGGTTTGGTTTTTTGTTTGTTTGTTTTGTTGGTCATGGGTCTTGACTTCTGGGCCTGGGTGCTGTCCCTCAGCTCTTCAGCTCGAGGTGAGAGCTCTACCACTTAAGCTACAGCACCACTTTCAGTTTTTTTCTGGTGGTTTATTGGAGATAAGAGTCTCACGAAGCATTTTTTCATCAGCTACATTTTACTTGGCCCAGAAGAAAAAATAAGGAGAAAATAAAAGCAAAAAAGAATTGATAGAATTAACATTGACTGTTAATCTTCCCAGGAGAAAAGATTTGATAGCTTTGAAATTTTGCATAGTGCTTGTAACTTTTCAAAGTTATTTTTCATATATTGTCTCTTTGTATTTTGCTAGCAGGAGTACTTGTTTCTATTCATATTATTGTCATTATCCCAACTGATATTTCTGCTTTATGAAATGCCAAGGTCAAGGCCAGGAAAGCCCAAATCAAAGGTATACTTCAGGGCAAGTGACTTTGTCTTGAGACACTCTTCTGTTTGACGTTTTTATTTTACATGTTGCATTTGTCCAATAATCAAATACCTGAGACTTGCAATGAATACAGAAAAGAGGTGTGTTTAGCCTACAGTTGTGGAAGTTCAAGGCTACAGAGTCATCATCTCTTTGGCTCTGGAGAAGACCTTATGGTAGATGTCATCACAATGGTGGAACGCATGCAAGAAGATCAACTGTAAGGTCAACTGTATGGTGAGACAGAAAGTCAGAAAGAAGGAAGAGACAAGTCTTGTCCTTTTCATTATAACCCATACTCATGAAAATTGAGATCCTAATAAAAACTACTTAACTCCTAAGCTGGGCACTAGTGACTTATACCTGAAATCCTAGCTACTCAGGAAGCTAAAATCCAAGGACTGTAGTTCAAAGCCAGCTTGGAAAGGAAAGACTATGAGACTCTTATTTCCAATTAATTCCCCAAAAGCCAGAAATGGTGGCTAGTAGTGTGCTAGCCTTGAGCAAAAAAGCACCTAGGCTCTATTTTCAAGCCCCAGGACCAAAACACACACACACACAAACACACACACACACACACACACACACACACACACCCTACTTAGTTCCTCCAAAGGCAGTGACCTTAATGACCCACCACCACATTTCTCCTCTTAAAAGTTCCCACCACTTTAACACCACACTGAGGGATGAATCCAACACATGAGCCCTTAGGAAAATCAAATCCAACCCATAGTATTCATTATAAAGCCCAATCTTAGGAACTGCAGAACGTCAGAGCCCTCACTACTGTCACTCCTGAGATTCCACACTGAGTGCAAATAAGGATCACAATGGCAGCACTGCCATTGTCTCCAGCAGGCCCAAGGCCACCCCTGCTGGCCTAGAGCTCCTCCTACACAGTCCTCTGCTCTGTGAGTTACCACAGCACAACCGGGTGTTCTTACCATTAGTGTTCCTGACTGGGGAAGGGGGGCAGCACCGACGGCTCCTGCACCACTTTATGTCTTTGGCCTACATTGTAGGGCTGTAGCACCAGTTATAGGTGCCTTATAGGTCACTGTTGTTCCTAAGAAGACCTATGGGCTATAGCTGGGCACAAAACACATTAGTCAGGATGCCAAAATACTAAACTGAGATGCACACACAACTTGGGAGAATTTAAGGGCAGTTTATTTTAAAAGCTACTCACAAGTGTGAACAAGGAACAGTGCAGCATCCCAGTCAGAAATGGTCTCCTTATCCCCTTAGGCAAGAAAGACTGAAGGAGTGTATAGTGAAAAGGATCCAAAGAAGGGAAAGCTAAATTCAAGATGGGTCTCCCATGAGCCAAGATTTTAAGACAAAAGGCAGAACAGCCTATAGCTATCCCACTTCCTCAGGGAGAGAACACTGGCTTCACTCCTTCTGTCCCTCCCATCTCCTGGGGGAGGAGGGATGTCTCCAATGGCTTCACCCAGGCAGCATCTGGAGGCATACCATGATTTAAGGCACAGAAGGCAGATTTTCAGGCACAGAACACAGGGAAGGGGTGGAATGTGAGTAATAATCACATGGTGCCATGGCCAGCCCCATCCAGCTGAGGATCATTTACCCACTTGGTACTGGCCAAGGTTTGTCACCGTGTTGGTCATACACCCTGTCTAGAGGAGCAGAGAAACCCAAAGTAATGTGTGTCCTGCAGAGTTTCAGATCCAAACATCATGACACAAATCCCAAGAAAGAAAGGAAGGGAAGCAGATTAAAAATAGAGCAAAGAAGATTTCCTGGTCATAGTCTCATACCCCAGAACTAAGTAAGGCTCCTTTCTCTCTCTCCTGCTTCATAGGTTAACGGACTGACTTCCTACTCAAAACAAAACAAAACGAGCTTACTAAACAATACATAAAGGCATAAACAGCAATTTAATAATTAAAAAAGAAATGAAAATGACTTAAAAACCTATGAAAAAATGTTGTCTCATTTGCCAAGGTATTCTTCTTTTTAACTTTCCATACTGATAAAAGTTAAAACATTTGACAAGCTGGGTACTAGAGGCTCATGCCTCTAATCCTAGATAATCAGGAAGCTGAGATCCAGATGCTTGTAGCTCAAAGTCAGCCTGGGCAGAAAAGTCAGTGAGAGTACATCTCCAAAATAACAAGTAAAAAGCAAAGCTGGAGATATGGCTCAAGTGGTAGAGTCCCAGCTCAGCAAGCAAGCTAAGCAAGCCCACCCTGAGTTTAAACCCTTTAAACTTTGACAATATATAGGGTTTGCATGGTTGTGGGGAAAATGTTGGAGTGATTTCTTTAGTGGCTGAGCTAATTTATAAACTTAAATTTTTACACATTTGATAATTTAGCAATCTTGCCTCCAGACATTCATTTCATTTGTTGTGTTTCTGGGTCTTAAGAAATTTTCGGCCTGTGCCAAGGAGCCCTAGAGTTTCTCCTATTCTTTTCTGCAGTGTTTTCAGGGTATCTGCTTTTACTTCGAGGTCTTTGATCCATTTGGAGTTGATTCTGGTGCAGGGTGATATATAAGGATCTAACTTTAGTTTTCTATAGGTGGTTAGCCAATTTTGCCAGCACCATTTACTGAAGAGGCTGTCTTTCTTCCATCCTATTTTTTGGCTTCCTTATTGAAGATTAGGTGGCCATAATCCTGTGGGTTCATTTCTGGGTCTCCAGTTCTATTTGTTTATGGAGTTCTTTAAATACAAGATCACTTCATCTGTAAAGAGGCAGAATTTTATTTCATTTTTCCCTATTTGGACCCCTTTATGTTTGCATCTTGCCTTATTGCTCTAGGTAGGTATTCTAATACTATATTGGAAAGGAATGGAAAGAGCAGACATCCTTGTCTCATTTTTGAATTTAGAGGAAATGGCTTTAGCTTTTCACCTTAAGTATAATGCTGGCTGTAGGCTTGTCATACACAGCCTTTATTATATTGGAAATGTTCCATGGATCCTTAGTTTCTCCAGAGCTTTCATCATAAAGGGGTGTTAGACCTTGTCAAATGCTTTTTCCTGCATTTATTGAGATGATCATGTGGTTCTTGTCCTTGCTTCTATTGATGTGAATTAATTTACTTGCATATATTGAACCAGCTTTGCGTCCCTGGAATGAAACATGTTTGATCATAGTGATTTTTTTTTGATGAATTGTTGAAGTCAATTGGCCAGAATTTTGTTGAGAAGTTTTGCAATGATGTTCATCAAAGAAATGAGTCTAGAGTTCCTGATGAGGGTCATCCTTGTTTCATAGAAAGAGTTTGGTAGTGAGCTTTCACTTTCAATTTCTTTGAAGAGTTTGAGGAGTATTGGTGTGAGATCTGCTTTGAAGCCCTTGTAGAATTCAGCAGTGAATCCATCAGGTCCTGGGCTTTTCTTGAATAGGAGGTCTTTTATTGCTGTTTCTATTTCAATGCTCGATATGGATCTATTTAGTTGGCTTAAATCTTCTTGGTTTAGTTTGGGCATATCAATATTTGCTAGAAATTCTTCCATTTCTTCCAGATTCTCAAATTTGTTAGCACAACGGTTTGAGAAGTATTCCTTTATAATGTTCTGAATCTTGGTTGTTTCTGTGATGATGTTTCTATTCTCATCTTTGATTTCGTTTATTTGGGTGTGTTCTCTTCTCTTTTTGGTAAGATTTGCTAAAGGTCTGTCAATTTTGTTAATTTGTTTGAAGAAGCAATTCTTTGTTTTATTGATTCTTTCAATGGTTTTTTACTCTAATTCATTTAATTCTGATTTGATTTTAATTATTTGTTTCCATCTATTGCATTGAAATTTGGCTTATTGCTCAAGAAACTTCAAGTGTATCATTAAATTGTTGGTTTGGAATCTCTCCAATTTGTTGAAAATTTATTTTTCATCATACAACTTCTAAAATTATTTCTATGTCATGTCTAAATGAAACTTTAGCTCTCTTCCAGCTCTCGCTCTTTCCCAGCTCTCTCTTTCCCACCTCTCTTTCCCAGCTCTTTCCCAGGTCTTTCCCAGGCCTTTCCCAACCACGTGGAGAGCCAAGATAGCCTGGTGCCAGCCAGAACGATGAATAAACCTACTCCTTACCTGAATATCACGTGTATGGTGCTGTTCTTACTCGGCTACTTCTTTTTTAAAAACCTAACATAAATGTGTCATGACTCAGATAAAGGGCTTAAAGTCAGGATAGGTGGGATTCTTCTCCGGTTTGGTTTTTTTTCCTCTTTTTTCTTTTTTTGTTTGTTTTTTCATTTTGCTCTGAGGAATACCCACAGTTCTGATGGCCTTTTGCAAACCCGTCTATCTGCCGCAGACACAGCGCATCAATACCATTGCTGGCCTTCACATCCACGTCCACACCACTTCTCTACTCTGGTGAGTGAAACTACTCTCTACGGTTCTCTATTGCTCAGTCTCTGTCCAGACTTGGTGCCATGCCAGAGAGTTCCTACGGCCTTTAGCTGAAAGGCCGGTCACCTCTGAAGCCAAGGATGCTTGGTTTTGGGGGCTTGGCCATTTCTCTCTAAAGAGCTCTGGAGGAAGTTGGGACGCTGCTTCTGCCTGGTCAGCTCTCCTTCACTCACCAGACTGACTCTCCTCCACATTTAATGGGGTGCTGCGAATCATGCCCGAGCAGTGAAACCCCTTTGAATTGCCTCCTGCACTCCCTGGAAAGCCAGAGTGCCTCATTTTTACGCCATTCTGAGATGTAGACAGTTTTTGCCACTGCAATAGTAAATGGTCAGAAGTCTGTTTACTTTCAGGCTCTCTTTGCTCTCTCTGCCATTCATGTCCAACTTTCCCTATCTCTCCCTTTCTCTTTTCTACAACTTTTTGGCTTGTGCCCTGAAGAGTGCGACGCAGGCTGGGTCCCAGGGACCCCCCTCTAGGTTCCCTCTCAAAAGCTAGCCAATATAGGCTTGATCTATTTGTTCAAGGTTTCTTTGCATTTTTTTTTCAGAAATTTGCCATCTTGAGTTCGCCATCTTGGCCACATGGTAGGTTAAGGGTTTGGCCCCATCTGACCCTTAACCTTCTAAGGTGCCTTGCTAACAAGTTGCTCTTTTCACAGGCCCTGGTAAGTGAGGCCCAACCATCTGATGTGCTTTGTTAGCAAAGATGTCTACACATTGTTGTCAAAAATTTTAGGTTTTGAGTTTTGCCTTTTTTGTTTTGTATTCTACTACTGACTACGTGGTTCTAAAATACTGGACCTATCTGTGATAAAATTCTCATCACACCTAACAAGTTTTGTCATTGCAGAATATTTGTTGGTCAATTCTTGATAAGGAGCAGGTAAGCTCTACTTATTCTACTTGATCTCCTTGTTGCTTTAATTGGAAATAATAAAGGGTTTTTTGTGGCAAAGATTGTAGTTCAAAGCCAGCCCAGGCTGAAAAATCCCTAAGACTCCAAAGAGCCAGGCTGAAAGCATGGCTCAAGACTCTTATCTCAAACTAGCAAACACTGCAAGTGGTACTATAACTCAAAGTGGTTCAGTGCTGGCCTTGAGCAGAAGTGCTCAGGGACAGTGCCCAGGTCTTGAGTTCAAACTTCCTTGAATACCAACTGGGACAAGCCATCGCAGCAACGAGCACCTAGACTCAGCAAGTCTGGAGAACAAGGGAACATGGAGAAGAGTAAGAGGAGATGATGTCACATCAGCTACTTTGTCCCTGCCCTTTCAAAATTAACCAGAGCCGGGAGGTCAGTGGAAGTAAGAAGCCTGCCCATCCAATGTCTATACCTGTCTACCTATTAACTGAACAGGAATTTATATTCTTGCCTTTGTCATCTGACTTCTCTACCTAGTCGCCAGATGTCAGAAGTAGCTAGGGACATTGCTACCAACATTTTTCTGCCCCAAGTCTTTCCTATTGCCATTTATTTGCTCTCTAGTATTTTTTTCCAGCCCCTCAATGCTCATGAGACTTCTCCAGACTTCATCTAAGGACTCATGCCACCAAGGGACAGCTGCTGCTCGCTGCCTTCTCTGGGAGGGGACCAAATTCCAGCCTTTTACCCCTAATGTCAATGCCCCTTGTCAGCAGGAAGTAGCCAGAGAGAATCCGCACCCTATTTCATGATTTTTAAAGGCTGGAATGTAAGGTCCACTCCTGGATGGCGAGCAGACTCCACCCTCCTCGCAGCAAAGTCTGCACCCAGTACCTGTGCTACCTAGGCAACTGGCACGCCTGGAAGAGGTCACATCTGCATCCACTGAGGTCACATCTGAATTTGATGTGGCCACACCTTTCTCCACCCATACCCTAGATAAGGCCTAGCCCAGGTCCAGAGGCCCTCTTTTCTAGCTCTCTTTCTCAGCTTTCTCTTTCCCAGCTTTCTCTTTCCCAGCTCTCTTCCAACTCTTGCTCTTTCCCAGCTCTCTCTTTCCCACCTCTCTTTCCCAGGTCTTTCCCAGGCCTTTCCCAACCACATGGAGGGCCAAGATAGCCTGGTGCCAGCCAGGACAATGAATAAACCTACCCCTTACTGAAAAAAATAAAAAATAAATGAAACTTCAGTTAAAACATTTTAAGATCTGAGATGGATTTGTAAACATAAAGATCAAAAGACTTCAGGGATACAATGGTAAGTGAAATGCCAAAAAGTTACAAGATATATTAGAAAAAATAATCTTATTTCCAATAACAGCCAAAGTAAAATCAAGACATGGGCAAAATCTACAAGATGTAAACTTTAAAATTCTACTGAGGAACATAAAAGAATATTTGAATAAATGAAAAAGCATATCTTGTTCTTGAAAGACCTGATAACTTGTCACTTCTCTCCAAATTAAACTATAAATTTAATATGATCACAGTAATAATGCCAACAGATAGGAGGTTAGGTAAGGTGATTATAATAAATTCCATGTGAAAAACTAAAAATGAAACTTGGAAAACTCTTTTAGTTCCACCACAGAGCAGAATATTTCATAGTGTACTGATAATTAAAATACAACTGCTGGAACAATGTAAAGTAATAAAAGTATAAACCAAGCTGGGTGCCAGGGGCTCACACTTATCATTCTAGCTCCTCAGGAGGCTGAGATCTAAGGATCACAGTTTGAAGCCAGCCCTTGGCAGGAATGTCTTACCTCCAATTTACTACAAAATGTTGGAAGTGGATCTATGGCTCAAGTAGAGAGTACCAAGTTTGTACTAAAATGCTCAGAGATAGTGTCCAGGCTCTGAGTTCAAGCTCCAGTATCGGCACCAAGGGAAAAAAATATAAACCAAAATTCCAAATAGAAGGAATAGAAGAAGCATAAACACATACCTCAGGAAGTAGAAGTGGCTTTATGTAGTGGTGAGGAGTGATTTTGTCACAGACCCAGAGAAACCTCCAGATACAGAGACACAATCTGGGGAAGGTAGATTTTCCTACACATCCAACTAGCATGATCATCACAAGAAGTCTGAGCATCTACATGTCCTCTAGTAAGTCAGATATTAAAGAGATTTGTAAACACATAAAAACTGTGTTTTCCACAAAAGATGTTGCTTAGGTTAATATTTGATAATATTTTATTTTGAGGTGAATCAATTAATATGGATAGATGTAATGATATCAATAAAAGTTCTTTGGAATCCTCAGTAATTTATAAGGGTATCATTATCCTGACACAATGTATTTGAGAACCACTATAGAAAATGCTCCAGTAAGACATTAAAGGGTCTAGAAAACAGGGACTCCAACATGTAACGGAGAATGAAACCTGTAACCACAGCAATGCTAGCTTTCTCTTGAGGCAATGGATTGCCAGAAATGTAATGACTTAAAACAACTGAAGTTTGTCAGCCCAGTTACTTCAGGTCTCAAGTACAGCCATTACCTGCCTGTTTCTGCTTAGAATCATACAAGGATAAATAGAGATATTGGCTATATGCTTCCTTTCTGGATACTGTGGAGATGATCTGCTTCCAAAGCTCATTCAGGTTATTGGCAAAATTCATTAATGTGCCTGGCAGTACTTGAATTCTTCTAGCAGTAAAGCAAGAGAAATAAATTTTTAAAAAAAGGATAAAAGGAAGAAATAAAGCCAAACCATCCCTATTTGCAGATGAAATGATCCTATATTTAAACAATCCCAAATACTCCACCAAAAAAACTCTTAGATCTGAGAAACGCATTAGGCATAGGCCCTCCCATAGTCCAATTTCTGAATAGGACTGCAACTGCTCAGGAAATAAGAACATAATTGACAAGTGTGATTGTATCAAATTAAAAAGCTTCTACAATAAACATTTCCTATAATAGTCAATCTATAAGGATATCTTTGTCAGCTATTCATGAAACAAGAGGCTAACTCCCAGAATAAGCAAATGGATCAAGATTTAAACAATTAACAGGTGAATAAGTTGAGGTTATAAAAATGAAAAGAATAAATGTCAAATAAATTTGTGAAGAAATATTCATCACCATTTGCTACAAAAGAAATACAAATCAAAACTATCTCATTCTGGTCAGAATGGTTATCATCAAGAAAACAAGAAATGCTGATAAGGATGTGTAGGAAACAGGAACTCATTCACTATTAGTAGGTATGCAAAATGGTTCAGCCACGGTGGAAATCAGTATGGAGAGTCCTTTAAAAAATAAACAAATACACCCAAAAAAATCTAAGAATAGAACTATCATATGACTGTACTATACCACTTTTAGGCATACACATATCTTAAGAAGTCTAAGTCATCCTAGCATCTATGTATATATACATATATGTACACATATATAAACATGTATATGCATATATATACATATGTATGTATACATATATACCCATGTTTATTAAGATACTAATCACAAGAGCCAAACTACAGAATCACCCTAAGTATCCATCAATCAATGAACTGATAAAGAAAATATGGCATATATACACAATGGAGTTTTACTCAGCCATAAAGAATTAAATTATGATATTTATAGCAGGAACAGTAGATCATTATAGTAAGTAATAAGCCAGTAATAAATAAGAAAAAGTAATAAGAAATAAGCCAGACTATAAAAGACAAACATCACATGTTCTCTGTTCATATATGGAATGTAGACCTTAAAAACAAATGACATCAGTGTAAAAGAGGGAATGTTCATGGGGGGGAAGGGGGGGAAGAATCAACAGAAGGTGGGAAGAAAGGATTATTGTTGCCTGAATATAATTGTAGTACTTTATATGAATGTATGAAAGAAATAGAAGTTCATGTAAAAATATTAAAGGGTTGAGGAGGGATAAGAAAATAAAGAGGGGGTAAGTTTAATCAAAGTACATTATATACCTGTGTGGAAATACCCCCAAGGAAACCTCTTTGTACAATTAATATATGCTAAAAAAAAGGATATATTGAGTCTTTTGAGAATTCACTGTTTTTATTTTATTTAAATTAAATGAGTAATTTAATTAAAAGCTTGTAGATTTAATTAAGCTGAATGTTCATCTCTGCTTCATGACACTTGGATGTGACATCCCAGAGATGAGGACAACTGTGGCTGCGCTTCAGCTTCCTCTTCAGTCTCTATTTATCTACCCTAACAAGGTAGAGATATGTTCATTATCAGCTCGTCTGGAAAACAGCATGAGCCAACCAGCATAGATGTCTTTGTAAAAGCATGCCGCTCTTTATTAGTGATATTGGACTCTATTAGGAAATGGGGAGCACATGGGACGTGATTTCTGTCTTTGGTAAAGACCTCTCCAGCTGTTTCCAAAGCTCTTCATGGTAGCTTGAATAATCTTAGCAAATACGTTTCAGGCTAAGAAACCTGGAATTGTTAGCATATCAAAATTAACCTTTTTCTCAGAAACGAATGCTCATTAGCCAAGCTCAATGTCTGATGTGCAGACATATTTTCACTTAAAGTATTCCCTTATGGGTGTTTGAAATAGCCCTCATTTTCTTATTTGCAGTTTTTAATACCATAGATGACCCACATTCAGAACAAGAATCCGTAGTGCTCAGTAAGCATTGCTGAAGGCCACAGAAGAGAAAAGAAAAAGGAAAAGAGAGCTGGGAGTGTGGCTTAGTGGTAGAGTGCTTGCCTAGCATGCATGAAGCCCTGGGTTCAATTCCTTAGTACCACATAAACAGAAAAAGCCAGAAGTGGTACTGTGGCTCAAGTGGTAGAGTGCTAGCCTTGATCAAAGAGAGGTTAAAGGACAGTTCCCAGTCCCTGAATTCAAGCCCCAGGACTGGCAAAAAAAGAAGAGAGGGAGGGAGGAAGGAAGGGAGGGAGAAAAGGAGGGAGAGAGAGAAAAGTAAAGAAAGGAAGGAAGGAAATAGTAACCGTGTGATTAACTTTCTGTTACTATAACAAATATTTGAGAAGCCACTTTCAATTGTTCTGCTATTCCTTATTCACCACTTCGTGAAGTTGATGACATTGCAATCTGCCCTATTACTTATTTCATTACTGAAGTAATATACTTTACTAATTGACATAACTTAGTAGGAAGGAACTGGTCATATTTTAAGTCAGGCATTAGAGAGAAGAGACTCTTATTTAAAGTCCTTCTGAACAATAATATGCATTCTCACTGTCTACCAGGCATTGAGTTTTGTTTTGTTCTCTTTGATAAGCATATATTAGTTATATAAGGGACTTCATTATGGTATTTTCATATGTGCATAAAATGTATCCTGTTCAACTTCACCACCTCTACCACTCTCCCTTATCTCTACTTCTCCTCTCTTATAACAATTTCAACAGGTCTATTGGTCTCTGTTCATATATGTATATAAAGTACTTCAATCATAGTTAGCTCCTTCACCCTCTCCTTTTGTACATCACCAAAGAAAACCTGTAATATTTCTGTAAAATTTCTGTCATTCATTTTTTTAGTATGTTAGTTGTGTGAAGGGGTTTCACTATGGAGATATATATATACACTGTACATACTGTACTCTATTGCACTTTTCTCCAATCCTCCCCTTCCAGCTATTATTCAGAAGTTTCAGACCTGGAGGCAGGTCAGCTGTCTAGGAATGGCTGACCACAAAGGAAGTCCTGCTTTTCCACAGACTTAAAAGGAAATGTAAAAAACTAAGGAATCCTCTGGAAGTTCCCTCATTTGAGTCAGCCCACTAACAGAGCTAAATGCAGCTAAAAATTATTCACAGGATTTAAAGGTGTGTGTGTGCGTGTGTGTGTGTTGTAGGACTAGAAGAAAGTATATGCATAGAATCACACCAAGATACCATTAGCCATACACTGGCTCATTTGTTTAATTTTCAAAGTTAATACTAAGTGCTGATAAAGAAGAAATAACTGGCATTCTCAAATAGTGAAATATAGTACTGCTATTTTGAAAAACAATAGGGTACGTCCTTTATAAATTAAGTATATATATATGTGTGTGTGTGTGTGTGTGTGTGTATATGTGATATATATATATATATATATATGTGATATATATATATATATATATATATATATATATATATATATTTATATATATATATATATATGTGATATATATATATATATATATATATATATATATATATATATATATATATATATTACTTTTTTTGTCAGTCGTGGGGCCTGAACTCTGGGTCTGGGCACTGTCCCTCAGCTCTTCAGCTCAAGGCTAGTACTCTACCACTTGAGCCACAGCAACACTTCTGGCTTTTTCTGCTTATATGGTACTCAGGAATCGAACCCAGGGCCTCATGCATACAAGGCAAGCACTCTACCACTGAGCCACCTTACCAGCCTTAAGTATATTTTTAACAGTAAGATTCAACTAACACCTATGTTTACCTAAGAGAAACAATGTTCACACAAAAATTGTAATGTTTTTATTTATAGATTTTATATGTATTATTTTAATGTTATAATTGAAATGAAAATCAAGAAGCTGCAAAGGCATTCAACTTTTTAGTGAGTATGAAGCAATGAAGGCACCTACTAGATTAAAGCTGTCTTGCTCTATTACACACAAGGGTCATCAATGGTGAGATTACTGTGATGCGCATCTGCTGTCTGGAATTTTTCAGTTTAAAAACAAATTTAAGGGAACTTGGCTATTGCTGACTCTTAGTCAGCAAACAGTGGGGAAACCATCTGCAGGTGCCTTAAATCGCTACACATAGGTTTATAGAAACAAGCTTCCCAGGTGGTGTTGCCGCTTGCTCTTGTGAGGACATTCCCATTTTAGGATGTTTGGATACACTCCTCCTGCTGGATAGTTTCCTTTGAGGGAAGGGTGTTTTTTTCCTCAGTATTCGTTTTCTTCAATTTTGATCGGTCAAACTTCTCCACTTCGGACATGTCTGGTTTACCACTCATCTTGAGTAAGAGGCTGGAGGCCTGGTGGCTCCTGCGAGGACGCTGGCAGGGGTAGAACGCTGGCTGGCTCGGAGCCGGTTGGGTCAGATTTTTATATATTTTATATATTCATATATACATCCCATATAATACATCCCATATAATAAAATAATGAAATTTAAATGTATTATTCTAAATTAAAGAAGTCATATTCAAAATTTTACATGACATTCTGGAGGAAAGTACAGGGACAAATAGATGAGTGGTTTCTGGGCTAGGGCTGTGGCAAGGGTTGACTACAAAAACATGCATGAGGGAATTTTTGTAGCTATCAATGATTGCAAAGATGATTACATGCATTTAATAAAACTCAGACCTAGCCAAATGCTGGTGACTCATACCTGTAATACTAGCTGTTCGGGAGGCTGAGATCTGAGATAGTGGTTCACAGCTACTCCAGGCAGGAAAACCCATGAAACCCACTTAATCTCCAATTAACCACCAAAAAGCTACAAGTAGAGCTGTGGATCAAATGGTTGAATACTAGCCTAGCACAAAAGCTCAGGGTCAGTGGCCAAACTCTGAGTTCAAGCCCCAGGACCAGCACAAAAACAAAGCCTCAAGAACTACACACTGAAAGAGGTGAATTTTCCAGAAAAAAAATCTCATTGAAAGAATATGCTATATGGAAGAAACTTTAACTCACTCAACTCTAAAAGAAAGCTTAGGACAAATGATGCATGTGTCCTCAGAGGTAATTGGAGTAACAGGATAAGAGTTGATGCCTCCTCACCCCTATCTAGGATTTTACAATGTTTTTTCCCTTAACACTCAGTAAAACATATACCATCTAAGTTTTCTATTGTGACCATATTAAATTGCTACAACATTTGCATTTGAACATTCGTTTACTGTCTCACAGTTCTGTGAATCCAAAGTCTGGTATATAAAATTTAGATTTTTCTCTTTAGAGACACATGAGACCAAAGTGAAGAGGTTAGCTGACCTGGGCTCTTTCTCATTTGAAAGCTCTACAGGAAAATCATTTCCAAGACCAACTGACTAGAAGAATCAAGTTTGGGGCAATTGTGAGGCTAAGGATATTTCTTTTCTTTTCTTTTCTTTTTTTGTCAGTTGTGGGGCCTGAATTCTGGGCACTGTCCCTCAGCTCTTCAGCTCAAGGCTAACACCCTACCACTTGAGCCACAGCACCACTTCCAGCTTTTTCTGCTTATGTGGTGCTGAGGAATTGAACCCAGGGCCTCCTGCATGCAAGGCAAGCACTCTACCACTGAGCCACCTTCCCAGCCCAAGGCTAAGGAAATTTCTAAAGTGGCTTCTAAAGTCTGTTTTTAGTTCATGGCCTCCTACATCATCAAAGCCAGTAACAGAAAAAAAAATACTTTTTTGTTGTTGGTGGTTATGGGGCTTGAACTCTGGACTTGGGTACTGTTCCTGAGCTCTTCAGCTCAAGGCTAGCACTCTACCACTTGAACCACAACTCCACTTCCAGTTTTCTGGTGGTTTATTGGAGATAAGAGTCTCACAGACATTCCTGCTTGGGCTGGCTTCAAACCACAATCCTGAAATCTTAGCCTCCTGAGTAGGATTACAGGCATGAGCAATGGGCGTCTGACTAAAAAATACTTTTTATATCCAGAAATGAATTTTAAAAATATGACCAAGTAGGCTTCATCCCACAGATGCAAGGTTGGTATAACATACACAAATCAATAAATGTAATTCACCACCTCAACAAAGCCAAAGACAAAGAACCATGATCATCTCAACAAATGCAGAAAAAGCCTTCAACAAAATACATCCATTCATGTTAAAAGTTTTGGAGAAGCTAGGAATAGAAGGAACATTACTTAAAATAATAAAGGTTATATATGACAGACTAACAACCAATATCATACTGAAGGGAAAAACAAATCATTTTAAAATCAGGAGCAAGGATGCCCACTTTCTCTACTCCTCTTCAATATAGTTCTGGAATTCCTAGCTAGAGCAATCAGGCAAAAATAGGACATTAAAGGGATTAACATCGAAAAAGAAGAAATCAAACTATCCTTATTTGCAAAGACCCAAAAGACTCCATCCCCAAAATCCTAGAGGTGATCAATTGCTTTGGCAAAGTAGCAGAACATAAAATTAACCCACAAAAAACATTAGCCTTTCTGAATGCCAACAATGTACAAGCAGAAAGGGAAATCAGGAAAACAACTCTATTTGCAGGAGCCTCAAAAAAAAAAAAGAATAAAATACTATGAATAAACCTAACCAAATATGTAAAAGATCTTTATAGTGAAAACTATAAAATCTAAAGAAATCAAAGAGGCCAGATAATGGAAAGACCTTCTATGTTCATGGATAGGTGGAATCAATATTATAAAAATGGGGCTGGGAAGGTGGCTCAGTGGTAGAGCGCTTGCCTTGCATGCCTGAGGCCCTGGGTTCGATTCCTCAGCACCACATAAGCAAAAAGAAAAAAACGCTGGAAGTGGCGCTGTGGCTCAAGTGGTAGAGCGCTAGCCTTGAGCTGAAGAGCTGAGGGACAGAGCCTAGGCCCAGAGTTCAGGTCCCACGACCGGACCCAAAAAATAAATAAATAAATAAAATAAATAAATAAAAATAGCTATACTGCCAAAACTAATACGCAAATTCATTGCAATCCCCATCAAAATCCCAATAATTTTTACCGAGATAAAGCAATCCAAAATTTCATATGGAACAACAAAATAGCCAAAGCAATTATAGGCAAAAAAAGTAATGTGAGTTGTATCACCCTACCAAACCTCCAGCTCTACTACAGAGCTATAATAACAAAAACATCTTTGTATTGGCACAGAAAAATGGACCCAAAGATCAATGGAATAGATTAGAAGACCCAGTTATCTAATATTTGTAAGGGAACAAAGACATACAGTGGGGGGAGGAGGAGAAATCGTCTCTTCAATAATTGGTGTTGGGAAAACTAGGCATCCAAATGCAGAGAAAGTGAATCTGTTTGTCACCATGCACTAATATCACTTCAAAGTGGATCAAAGAACCAAAACTTTGAAACTACTGCAAGAAAGAGGGGGAGAAACATTAGAACTTACAGATATAGGTAGAAATCTCTTGAAAAAGTCCCAGGGGCACAACAGATAGGAGAGAGACTTGACAAGTGGGACTACCTCAAAATAAAAAATTTCTGCACAGCTAAGGACATAGTTACTAAACTAGAAAGACAGCCAATAAACTAGGAAAAGATCTTTACCAAAAGTATATCAGACAAAGGCCTAATATCCAATATCTACAAGGAGCTCAAGAAACTAACCCTTCCAACCCTAATAAACCAATCACTAAATGGGCAAAGGAGCTAAGGAGAGAGTTCTCAGAAGAGATAAGAATGGCAAAGAAACACATGAGGAAATGCTCATCATCCCTGGACAGAAAGGAAACGCAAATCAAACAACTGAGATTCCATCTCACCCTTGTTAGATTGGTCAACATTGTAAATTAGAACAAATGTTAGTGGAGGTGTGGGGAAAAAGGAACCCTACTGCACTGTTGGTGGAAACATAAACTAGTACAACTATGGACAGCACAGTCAGGAGGTGCCTCAAGAAACTAAATATAGATCTTCCCTATAATTCAGCCATACCACTCCTGGGCAAGCATCATGAGCCCAGATATAATAAACACATCCCCACATCCATGTACATTGCCACGCTAGTCACAATAGCCAAGAAATGGAAACAACCCAGATGCCCCACAACAGATGAGTGGATCCAAAAAATGTGGTATCTATACATAATGGAATTTTACACAGCCATTAGAAAGAATAAATAATGTCATTTTAGGGAAAATGGATAGAACTGGAATAAATCCTGTTAACTGAGGTAAGCCAAATTAAGAGAGACAAATAGCTCATGTTCTCTCTGATACGCAGAAAGGAAATCTAAAATATACTGATATGATAAATTATACAGGATTCTAGATACACACAGTGAGTCCAAGAGAATACTCTTAGGAAAGAAATATAAAAGTGCAATGCCTCATTGTATTTACCTAAAATCATATATATTGAAACAAACTCCAAGATATGAAAACAAGGTATCTTTTAGTTTTTAATTTTTTTAGTTTTTGATAGTTCTGCCTTTTCTTTATGTATGGTGTATTCAAGTACGTATCTTCGGGAGAACAAAGGGGAAGGTACAGAATCTGAAGGAAAAAGGCTGAAGTGCAGCAGTGGAGCTCACAGGGCACTGATAAAAGTGAATTATGCAGCTTGTGGGTGGAGACAGGACCGGGAGTGAGGGAACAGAAGACACTGTACAAAAGGAAATGTACTCATTACCTGACTCATGTAATTGAAATCCCTCTGTATATGACTTTTATAACAATAAACTTTAAAATAAATAAATAAAACTCTTTCTGCGCTCACATTCTCTTCAACCTCCAGCTAGGAGAAACTTCCTGTTTAGGGGACCAGATCATTACTTGGAGACTGCCTAGCTATTCTAGGATAATTCTGTGTATGTGTGTTTGTGTGTGCTGGTAAGGGATCTCGAACTCAGGACCTCGGTGCTGCCCTTGAACTCTTTGCTCAAGGCTAGCACTCTACCACTTGAGCCAGTTTCACTTCTGACATTTTGTGGCTAATTGGAGATAAAGAGTCTCACAGGGAGATAAAGAGTCTCACAGAGTTTTCCTGCCCAGGCTGGCTTTGAACCTCAATCCTCAAATCTCAGCCTCCTCAGTAGCTAGGATTAAAGGCATAAGCCACTACCATCCAGCTCAGGATAATCTATTTTAAAGTCAACTGATTAGAAACCTTAATTATACTGGCAACACCTTTTTTTGCCCTAGGAATGACATCAGGTAAAAGGCACATTAGACAATGACTTAGCACACTTGCAAATGAAACAAAATTTAAAATAACTTTACTGGAAATATATGTGTGTGTGTGTGAGTGAGTGTGTGTGTGTGTGTGTGTGTGTGTGTGCACGCGCACACACACATATCATGAGATAGTTAAAGCCAGATAATTTTCAAATGCATTACCTTACATATTTCTTGGCAAGAGCATCTAACATCCTACATTTCATGAATACAACAGACAATAGTCTGTTGGTTATTAACAATAGTCACTTGGTTATCTTTTTAAATGCTAATGGAAACACACTACATCAATTTATGTCCCACTATTGGTCTGCAATCTATAATTTATTTCAAAAAAGGCCAGCCTGCCCTTTCAAATCTCCATTTTCAGTAATATGAAAGAGTTCTAGGAAAGAATTCTCAGGGTCTGTGTAACACTTATTATACGCAAAGTTAAGGAGCAAACTAATCACAAGAAAAACAGACAAACCAGTCTACAGAATAGGTGGCCAGTATTAGTCAAGGCTATCAAGATAATAAATCAAAGAAAAGAAACTGTCAAAATCCAGAAACTAGGGAAACATGAAAAGTAAATGCAGTTAATAATCTTGGACTGGATGTTGGCACATAAAAATTAACAATGGGAAAATCAGTAAAATCAAAGGAAGCTAGAGCTGTTTTAATAGTAACCTATAAAGGTCAGTTTCTAAGTCTTGACAAATGTACCTGGGAATGTTAAGATGTCAGCAATGTTGCTACTAAGGAGTATACAGAAGTCCTGAGGGCCACGTGTGTGACACACATCTATAATCCCAGCTAGACTAGAAGCAGAGGTAGAAATTGAGGTCTGAGGTTAACCCAGACAAAAGCACAAGACCCTATCCGAAAAATAAACTACAAGGCAAAAGAGAATGGAATATGGCTCAAGTGGTAGAGTACTGGCTTACTAGTGTACGGTCCTCAGTTCAAACCCTATTACAGCAAAGAAAACAAAAAGACCTCTTTATAAATTTCCATTAATATGGTACTACACTGAAATGTTACAAGACACAGTGTCACTGCATTATTCTAGACAGTAGATCCTGTGGAGTCTCAACAGTGATTCACAATCCAAAAATAATGAAGAACTACTCTCTAAGGCTTCCTGTGTCACTGCATTATTCTAGACAGTAGATCCTGTGGAGTATCAACAGTGATTCACAATCCAAAAATAATGAAGAACTACTAAGGTTTCCTGCTGCAAAACTTCCCAGTGCTTCCTTAACCATCACTTCCTGTTATCCACACTTCCAAATAAACAAACAAAAAAAAATAGCCTAGACTAGGAAGAGAAATTACTGTTTAGGGTATATCAAACTCCAGTATGAGAAGGTTAAAAACATTCTGGAGTCAGACCGTATACATGTAAATATACTTACTGCCAGTTATACACTTAAAATTAGCTAAAATAGTGGGAGATAACCCATTTAGAAAGCACAAAGCCCTGAATTTAAACCTTAGTGCTGAAGAAAAGAAGTTAAAACAGAAAATTTTATATTTATGCATGTAAATGAAAATTTTAATTTAAAATTTAATTTAAATTATAAAAAGGGTACTGGTATATGCTATAGAATGGACAAACAAAGGTTATTAAAAGCCAGACACAAAAGGCAGCATATTATATATGTCATTCTTATTCCATTGTAAAATGTTATTCATTATGACAATAGTTATACATATCTGTGATACACACAACACACATATACACAAACTAAATTGCACACTTCATTTGTTCTGACTTTTGTTTCCAAGATAGGATTACACTAGGTAGCCTAGCCTAATCTAGAACTTTGTATGCAGCCAAAGCTGGAGTTAAACTTACTATCCTCCTGCCTCAGCTATCTGAGTGATGAGATTACAGGCTTGCACCACCATGCAAACTGTACACCTGAAATTAGTGGGTCATGTGACTTTTGAGTTATACCTCAATAAAACTGTTAGAATAAAATTGTAACTGGTTTTCAACCTAAGAGTACAATTATTTGAATTCCTAAGAATACTAGCCCATAAATTGTAGAGCACATTCTAGTGACACGCTAGAAAAGAGAACAAAATTAATGTAATAACTGGTAAGAATGGCTGACAAGCCTGGTCTAGAGGCATGGCTCAAGTAACAGAGTAATCACTGAATTTACCATAATTAGTAAAAGTCTATGCCTGGGAATAATGGCTCTCTGATCACAGTGCAAGAACAAAAGCAAAATATCAAACACAGCAGAATGAATTTGATCAAAGACCTTTATTCTGGTCTTCATCATTCATTAGGACACTTAACAAAACAGTTTCTTCATCTCTACCCCATGCTGCATCCAGGCCTGAAGTGGAAGACAGACACAAGTACTGGAAGACCTTGTGGAGAAAGCTATCCGCTGAGATCTCTGCTTATCGCAGATTAGATAAATATAGAACAGAACACTGTATAGCTATGCAGACTCTGTTCTTCAGAGCTGAGGCCTGCAGAAAGGGATGAGCTGAAGAATGAAGTGAAGGCTCAAAAAACTGCCCAGCTCAGCAATCAATCCAAAGTACCTACAAATACAAAGTGCAATGTGTAAATCAGGTGCTCTGAGAGCTACATTACTGTAACAAACTGGGCAAAGTTAACAAAGCAGACGTGTTGGTACTGGCAGCACTTTAGTCTTCAGAATATCTATCCAAAAGATCCCAGAGAAAAATATGTTATCACAAAAGATGGGGAGTAACAAATTAGGTAAAACAACCAAGGGTATACGAATCAGAGGCAGGAGAGAAGTTATTGTGTTAACTAATTAACATTCATGGTGAACAAACAAGAGTTGAGTAAAACAAAATAAATAAGAAATGTGCTCAAAGAAAAGGGCTTTTAATCAATCTTTTTAGAAAGTCCCAGTTTAAGATGGGACTGAGCCCAGAAATTTGCATGTCCTCAAACTCAAGATTTCAATCCTCACTGTTCAAGAAGCTGAGACCTGGAATATCAAGCTTTGAAGCCAACCAGAGCAGAAGAGTCCATGAGATTCTACCTCGAAAATAATTGGCAAAAAACTAGACTAGTGGCATAACTCAAGCTGTACAGCACCAACCAAGCAAGCAAGGCAAGCAAAAGTAAGGTTCTGAGTTCAAACCCTGGTACTGACAAGAAAGAAAGAAAGGAAAAGAGAATAAACTAAGGTCAGAAAAAATTATATAGAATATATCATGGAGAGGCAAAATTAAGGTTGACATTTTAGATACTTCAACAGGAACCTTCGAGAGAAAGGAGAACAAAATACAGCAATATCTGAATATATCTTCAGGTATTCTGAAGAAGCTCAAGTGCTGACTACATAAAAAGAAATCCACACTTTTATATATTAGAATGAGACCTATAGAAAATTGAACAAAGGGGCTGGGAAGGTGGCTCAGTGGTAGAGTACTTGCCTTGCATGCATAAGGCCCTGGGTTCAATTCCTCAGCACCACATAAGCAAGAAAAAAGCCGGAAGTGGCACTGTGGCTCAAGTGGTAGAGCGCTAGCCTTGAGCTGAAGAGCTGAGGGACAGCGCCCAGGCCCAGAGTTCAGGCCCCACGACTGGACCCAAAAAAAAAAAAAAAAAAAAAAAATTTTAAGAAAAGAAAGAAAATTGAACACAAAGAGAAAAAAACTGGTTTTGAGGGAGAGGGGTGCAGTTTGTTTGGATTCTGTTTGTTTTTGATAAGAGTTTTACTATGTAATCCAACTGGATTCAAACTCAACCCAGGCTGACCTCATACTTTGGGTCTTCTGCTTCAGCCTCTATTTACACTATAAGCATGTACCATTTAGCTAAAGACAAAATCTTAAAAGGGAACAAATAAGGTTCAAAATACAGAAAAAAGTTCTATCATTAAGCTTTGATAAATTACAGTAGCATGTTATAACCAATAGGTTAGCCACTAAAGGGACAGAAAAAGAATATAACTAGTAGAAGGGGGTAAAGGAATGTTAATTCAAAAGAAGGCAGAAAGTAGAGATAAAAAAAAAAATAACAGGTAGAATGATTAGCAAGGATAAAATAAGGAGGGTGATACAAACCCATAGATGCCCCAAAGACATTTAACATTAATAAATTAAATGCTCCAGTTAAAAGCAATGAGTATCTGAATTGAAAAAAAAGTTATATTCCATTTTCAAAAGATATGAAAACATAAAAACAAAACAATGAAAACAGGTACCACAAAAACACTAAAGCTAGAAAAAGAAAGAAGGGGGTAACAATGCTTGACAAGAAATGTACTCAAGACCTTATTCATGTAACTGTAACCCCTCTGTACAGCACCTTTACAATAAAATAAAATTTAAAAAAAAATAAACACTAAAGCTGGTAAACTCTGGCAACATTAGAGAAAATAGACGTTAAGGCATTTTGCCTTGGAGACACTTAACACTACTAGAAATAATAGTTAACTTATAAATATAGAGACTGAATCCCAAACAATGCATAAGAGTATCAAATTTGTATATACCTAACAAAACTTGATACTGTATCTACCTACAAAATAGCCTTTGTCTTAAAGTATACACAAAATCTTAAAGTATACACAAAACACTGCTAAGACTTACACTGGACTAATAAAACAAAGTAGACAATTAACTCAGATTATGAATAGGTGTAAAGAGAAGTAACTACATAGCTAAAAATTGAAAGAATACTCAATAATCTGAGTTTGAAAACCATGGGAATGCATCTTCAAAGACGTTTAAAAAGGGCTGGGAAGTGGCTCAGTGGTAGAGTGCTTGCCTCACATGCATGAGGCCCTGAGTTCAATTCCTCAGCACCACATAAACAGAAAAAGCCAGAAGTGGCACTGTGGCGCAAGTGGTAGAGCACTAGCCGAGCTGAAGAGCTGAGAGACAGCGCCCAGAGTTCAAGCCCCACAACCAACAACAACAACAAAAAAAGACATTTAAAAACTAAAAGTACCACAGGTCTAGGTGGATTTGAAGATGCAGAGCAGAGGAATGTACTGAATGAAATAAATCAAGAAAGGACTTTAAAAGGCAATGAAGTTTAGAGGGGCAATGAAAAATCCTTTAGGTGGAAAAGTGAGAATGAATTGTAGGTGGAAAAGTGAGAATGAATTGAAGATACATAACTTTCAGAAAGGTATTCAATCAGAACATATGTCTTCAACAGGAAGATTCAGGAATTAAGCAGCAGAAATTGCTTTGAGAGAAGGTAGTTAAAATGTGGTATTTCAAATATTTGCTATTTATTTCTATGACAAGATTTAGTTAGTGATCAAGTTAACTCAAACTTCTGAAGAACCAACAGAAATTTTAGTACAGAATTTCCCTGCAGCATAATAATCACTTTACATACACTACTGAAGGAAAAAAAGAGAAAACCTTTAAAGGTTTTTAATTGTTTCTGATTTCTAACATTGTATTGGGGGAGGGGGGAGTTTTTATATTTAGATATCAACCTACACAGGTGTAAGTTGAATCTCTGTAACTCCACTAATGTTTTTCAAATCCTCTCTCTCCTCTTGATGGTTACTTTCCAACTTTCCAGTAGAAGTTCTAATTCTCCAGGTGTGAAAAATGAATTACACTGGAGTTAGTAATAAGGTTTTTCTCCTCTCCTAATAGGAAGAAGAGAGAAGGAATTATTCCTCTACAAAGGGAAACAGGCATCTATTTCATAAAGACAACTCTTTTCCTTAACATCAAAAAGATAGATGTAGGGGCTGGGAAGGTGGCTCAGTGGTAGAGCGCTTGCCTTGCATGCCTGAGGCCCTGGGTTCGATTCCTCAGCACCACATAAGCAAAAAGAAAAAAGCCAGAAGTGGTGCTGTGGCTCAAGTGGTAGAGCGTTAGCCTTGAGCTGAAGAGCTGAGGGACAGCGCCCAGGCCCAGAGTTCAGGCACCACGACAGGACCCCCCCCCAAAAAAAAAGATAAATGTAAATGATTATCCACTAATAGAAAACTCACCTTCCAAAAAGGCAAATTCATCCACAGCTTCTATAGCATTATCTGAAACATACAACAAAGGGGCATTTGAACCAGGCTGGTCATTTGCTCTTCAGCCTCTCCACACCCAAAAACACAATCCAGGTAAGAGCTGAGGATTTATGCAAATCAGGTCATTTCTGAAAATATGTCTCCTTCTTTATATCCACTTTTTATTCCACGACTAACTTACATATGAGCTAGCTACCTCTACAAAAGAAAAGCCCAAATAACTGTTCAATGGGGAGTAGAGGAGAGAGGAAGCTCTCCTACAATCCAGTTTTATACTTAAATTCATTTATTCTCTTTGCTCTGACAGATATCAGAAAAGTTTGGCAACAAAAAGGGAATGTGACCCAGGAACCGGTGGCTCACTCCTGTAATTCTAGTTATTCAGGAGGCTGAGATCTGAGGATCGTGGTTCAAAGCCAGCCAGGGCAGGAAAAGTCCCGGAGACTCTTTGTCTCCAAGTAACCACCAGAAAACTGGAAGTGGAGCTGAGGCTCAAAGTGTTAAGAGTTCTGCCCTTGAGCAACAGTTCAAGCCACCACTAACAAAATAAAAAGGTGGGGGGGGGGAGTGGGGAGAGTGGGGAGTGGGGAGAGTGAGATACACAGTATGTAGGCTTACACATGGACAAGGGGTTACCGGCCACCCAACAGTCAGACATCAAATCCTCAGTGATGCATTCTCAAAGAACAAATGCAGAACCCTTGGTGTCCCTTTTGTCTATTCCCAGTTGCCACAATGCCACTCTACCCAAATCTCTCCTCTGGAGGGTTTTCCTCTTTCCCTGTTGAGCACAGCAATAGGCATCTTTCGCGATGGTCTCCACAAACAGCTCCTGTGAAGCAAACAAGCAGGGGAAAGATCAAGGTGGAGTTCCGGCTCACTGAGTTGGGGTATGATCCCCTTCGAGGAGTCGGGTGGTGAAGGTCGAAGGGAGGGTCGGGCACAGAGAGGGGTTTTGAAAGCTAAAGTTGCTCAGGATTTCCTGAAGGTCCTCCAGCTGTCCTTTCCCCGGAGTTCAGATCTGACACATCCCTCCCCAATTAGTTGCAAATCACTTATTCACTAGATCCCCAAGTCCAGATTCTCCCAAGATCTTGATCACTCAGGATCTAGACCTCCCAGGCCGTCCGAAGTCCTTCTTCCCGCCTTTCCCTCCTGGCCCCGCCCCCCGACGCCCCGGGTCCCGCCCCCTGCGCACGCCCCGCTCTCCTCCCGCCCCTCCCACCCGCGCGACCCCGTGTGCCCTCGCGTTCCCGCCGCACCGCAGCTCGCGCCAGAATGAAGATGGCTTCCTGGCCCGCTAGCGTCACGTCGGGGTCCGCCTTCACCAAGGCCTTCACTCGCGCCAGGGGCAGCCTGGAAAGACGAGCCCCGGGCGCATTCGCTGGGGGTTGGGGCTGTGAGGCCGCTGACTCCCCTCCGGATCCCTCCTCCTCCCGGGGCGTCCCGCTCCCAGCTGCCGCCGCCGCCGCCGCCATGCCGCCCCGGAGCGGACTGTGTGCACACGCCTCCCAACTGGGCTCGCGCAGGCGTCGCCGGCCCCTTTCCCGCGCGGAATGGAAGCCACGCCCTCTTTGCGCGCACGCCTCCGCCCTCGCGCGGCAGGGCGCGCCGGAAGTCGGGCGGGGGCACTGGGCCCCTCCCCCTGGCTCAGGTCCTGGTCTCCGGAGACCTTTCCCTTCCGGTCGCCCCCCCCCCCCCGGTGGCCGCCTCTAAAGCAAAACCTACCCGGGTTGTTCCCGGCTGGTGCTGGCTCCGCCCGGGGCCCGCAGGGGTCTCAGCACCGGGGCCTCCCCACGCCGCTGTGGAAGACGCATGGTCCCGGCGGGGGACACGAACAAGACGAGGCTGGACACCGTGGAGCGTGGGGACCTCGAGGCCCCGGTGCGCGGCAGATCAGTGGGTCTCTTACACGCCCAAACACCCTGGAGACAGGAGATCTGTTGTTTCCACGGCCTAGAGCAATCTTGTATTGGGATTAAACTCTGAACTCGTAGGTTACACACGAGTGTACATATTTTTTTGGCAAGTCACTTTTTTTTTAACGTTGATCACAAGGCTTGGACTCCGTCCCTGAGCTTTTGTGCTCAAAGCTAGTGCTCTACCACCTGAGCCACACCTCCACTTCTGGCTTTGTGCCGGTTAATTGGATATAAGAGTTTCTGGGATTTACCTGGCTGGACTGGCTTTGAACCGCAATCCTAAAACCTCAGTTTGCTGAGTAGGATTATAGGAATGAACCACAGGCAATGCAGTTCTTGCTTTTCCCTGCTATTGAACATGAGTTTAAATTGGTGCCTTTCCCAAGAACTCTGCTCTTAAACACAGTATGCCCCCCCCCCGTGACAGACAATCATTTGAATTGAAGATTCTTGTGGTACCTTTGAAACTTAACCAATGTCTTCATCATCTTTCTCTACTCAAGCTTACTGTAAAATCTATTCCCACAGCATGCATGCCATAACATTATTTGTTCTTTAATTAGCACCAGATGTCTTTTAGCCCTGAGGTAGAACATTTCGATTTTATTTCTTTAAAATTATCTTGAAAACTAAAAGACAAAACTTGAAGATTCTCATGGAACACTCATTCCCCAAGAACATATCTACAGACATACTTAGAAACACAGCTTCAATAGCACAACCAAATCACAGCCAATGCATTTAAGTGGTATGTTACTTTACTAAGGTCTTGGGAGAACTACAGGGAAACAACAACCAAAACTGTCAGCAACCTGGTTAATCTGGCTTACAGAAGTCCTGTTCATCTTCAGCTTCAATCAACTTCTAGGCTGTTTTACAGCTTCTCTTCACATCAAACCTCACAAGCATCTGAAGACCCAGCAACAAAAAATTTCCTCTGGCCAGGCACCAGTGGCTCATGCCTGTAATCCTAACTACTCAGGATGCTGAGAGCTGAGGGTCCCAGTTCAAAGTCAGCGTGGGCAGGACAGTCCTTGAGACTCTTATCTCCAATTAACCACTAGAAAACCGGAAGTGGCATTGTGGCTCAAGTAGTAGAGCACTCACCTTGAGCTGAAGAGCTCAGGGACAGCGCCCAGGCCCAAAGTTCAAGCCCCACGATGACCAACAACCAAAACAAACAAACAAAAACTTCCTCTGCTGGCAGTGGACCATTTCCTATCCCTTTATCCACAAGAGGGAACCTGATTTCCACTCAAGTGCCTGGGCACATCAAAGGACTGTGTTGCCCAGGATACAGATAACCAGGATTACCCAAAGGCCTCACCTAGATGGTCTTGATAATTCCACATATAGTGGTGCAGGACTCTTACTCCATACAATCCCTTATGGTGGCTGACCCCTTTGGTTTTCATTGTTTGATTAAGAAGTCTCCTGCCAACCTTAATGATAAATACATAGCTTTGCTTGTACATCCACTAAATGCCGGATGTGACTGTAGGAGTCCCCCAAACTGGCCTCCCAAGACCCTGTGAATTCCCTTCTCAGCCTCCTCCCCATTACTTCCCACCACACTTCTCCCAGCCAGCAGACAAGATGCTGCAGAAAGTTCTAGTAGTTCAGATATGTCATTGGTCATTATAGATGTTATTTTCCTAGGTTCTACTTATTAGTAAAGGTTTCAGTGAAAGGAAATCCAGCTTTGAACAAGTGAATCATTTAGGTTAATTAAAATGCCCTTTCAAGGAAAACATTATCTTTCTGTAGTTGGCCAAAGGCCTAATCACAATCCTCCAATTTGTGGCACCACTGACTCCTAATATCACCATGATCAAAGCCAGATGAAGTATTATGTAGAAATAAAGTTAGCCAAGGGAGCAAACCAAAAACACATGTACACTATTGTCAAGGTAGTAGGATAAAATAGAATAAATACTAAGAATAAATCATATAAAATATGAAAGACTAAATCCCATAAGTTTAAAAGACAAAACAAGAAAATACTAACTAGATAAATACACTAGAAAGAAAAAAAGGTCCATGTACTTAAAGAATGAAAAGTTAAATGTAGTCAAAAATAGAGTGCAAATTCTAACATCCTCTATTAGGTAAACTGGGACAAAAGGTGGAGCTTCAGGGTCCTTTGGCCTATGTATCCTGTAGGTTTTCCCACTACCATTGAGAACCACCAAAAGCATTCTGTTCTCTGAGGAGTTCTCCCCAAGTCAGCAAAATGCACAACAAAGGGCATCAGGCAACAAGGATCTCTCTATGCAGCTCCAGCTGCAAGGCATTTTTATGTCACTGTTAGTTCATAATTAAGACATTTAGCTCCTAGACACTAAAGTGCTCTAGTTGGCTTTCCAACCAATGGGTATGCAAAGCCAAAATCAAATTAGTCACTTTCCCCATAAGCAGAGAGCATACCTGCCAGTGCCTGTCTACCATGTATTTTAGCCTGGAGGCCACCCTCAGGGATTTTCTCATGATCCTTGCTTATTGCTTCTACCTCTCACAGGGCACTGGGCTGATTCAGGTCGGACTGGCACTGCTCAGCTAATTCAACATAGCAATTTCCAGGCCTCTGGTCACAAATACAAGGTCTTAATATTTTCCTATGTCTGTAACAATAGAATGAGTAGTTTTGTTTAGTGCTTAAGTGCTAATTCCTGGTGAGTTGGTATAGCCTGCCAGCCCAAGTCTAGTGAGAACCTCTGGGACTGAGGCCTCAGGAAGCAGCCTTCCTGGCTCTATTTTTATATCTTTAAAGTAATATGCTCTCAGGACTGGAGAAGCTCAGAAAAAAAACATCAATGCAAGAGCCTGAAATCCCTGAAAGCAGGAAAAAAGTAACAGGGTTTGCTTATCATACTCTCACCCTAATAATGAAGACTCACTCCATCCTGGCAGTCAATTCTGACTCCTAGACCTGTGTGTGTATCTGTGTATGAGAGAGACAAAGACAGAGACAGAGAGATGGTAAAAAGATGTACAAAGTTACTAAGTTATCCATGAAGTTTTAACACTTGCTACAATATCAGAGATGGACAGAGAAGGGTGGAGGTGATAGGAATTATTAAACTTTCCTCTGGAGATCTTAGCAATTGTATCTCTGATTATAATATATGTATATATTTTTGTAAATTAAAAATTATCATAAAATTAAATTGAAAAAAGAATAGACTAGACCTGCAGAGAAAGAAGAAATAGTTCATAAAAAGTGACTGGAAGCGAATTCCAGGAAATGGATTATTTATGGTGGTGGTAGTGGTGTATGCTTTTTTTTCTTTTCTGCCTTTTTTGGGTGGAGAGGAAGGGTGACAATCATGGTATTCAATATACACTCTATGGAAAATGAACTATGCAACTTGTGGGTAAGGATGGGAGGAGGGACAGGAGAAAGACCAAGGAAACATTGTCCAAAAGAGAAATGTACTCATTGCCTGAATTATAAAATGGTAACCCCTCTGTACAACATAATAATAACAATAAAATTGTATGTTTTTTAAAAACTGACTGGTAGCATGAATTTGCATTTACATGCGAGAAGCCATGCCCAGTGAGAAAGTATGCCAGCATAGATCAAAACCATGGAGATACAAATCTCCTTCCCTCCCAGACCAGCCCAGGTCCTACAGGATATTGACACTTCAAATCATCACTCTATGGGTGAACAAAGCCCATCTTTGACAGGCATGAATGAGGAGATAATTACCTTTGCAGGCAGGAGTCTGTGCAAACTCATTTTAACTGAGAAAATACCTTGGGAAACAAAAATCCTCTACTACTCTTGAAGATGCTACCTTGTACTTCTCTACTAAATGGAAAAGCCCACACTGAATGGATTAGTCACCATGAATCTCTCTGCAGGTGGGTGGAGAGAGCAGAAGACAGAGAGAGAGGAATATATTTATATATATATATGGATAGTAAAAGTATTGTGATGAGCATTAATCATACTCTAAGTACCTTCTTAGGGTATCTTACTAAGATATCTCATAACTCTTAAGAAGATCATAGTTGTAGCCGGGCACTGGTGGCTCATGCCTGTAATCCTAGCTACTCAGGAAGCTGAGATCTGAGGATTGCGGTTCAAAGCCAGCCCGGGCAGGAAAGACTGTGAGACTCTTATTTCCAATAAACCACCAGAAAACCGGAAGTGGCACTATAGCTCAAGTGGTAGAGCGCTTGCCTTGAGCTGAAGAGTTGAGGGACAGCGCCCAGGCCCAGAGTTCAAGCCCCATGACCGACAAAAAAAAAAAAAAAAGAAGATCATAGTTGCCTTTTAGATATCCCTTTAAAGATCTAAACATATATGAAAGACTATATAGGACCATATTCAGATATACACAAATAAATTTACCAAAATATGGTATACACAGGGGAGGAATCCTGGTATATACAGGGTAAGAGTCCAATTGCATAACTCCTATGAACAATGAACTTGCAGTTTAACTAAAAGAATACCAGGGAGCTGGAACACGTGTTATTGATGGGAGAGGACTAGGGCAGGAGGGGTGGGTAAACCCATCATCTTCAATGTACATATATGTACATGTGTAAAAATGAACTAGGCAACTTGAAGGGGATGAGTGAAGTCAAGAACTATGAAGGAGAATGATGGAAGAGATGACACTGGTTAAGATACATTGTACTTCTAAACTGACCTATTCCAGTGAAATCCCTTTGTACAACTACGTAAGGATAATAATAAAGATGTCCCCACAGAAGTGACTTTTATGCCCTATGACTTATTCGTGATGAATCAATTGGAATAAAAATTGGCCCTAGTTTTCTTGCATCATAACTACTACTTTTATCAAAATCATCTGCCAACAATGTCGAAGTCCATTCCACAGACCCAGCCCCAAACCCAGTCTTCTGAGAGTGGGTGATTTTCTAAAATTTTTTATTGGAAAGGTACTGTGTGTGCAGAGAGGTTACAGTTACATGAGTAAGGTAATGAGTATATTTCCTCTTGAGCATGTTGGGTGGAGATTTTGATGGTGCTGGTATATGAGGCAGAAAATGAAGCTGCTGAGCTGTGAATGTCAGAAACACAGAGGTCTTCACATTGTGTAGAGTTGGAGAGATGAGGACCATTCCTGACCAGACTGGATTTTGCCTAAAGGGCCTTGTCATTTAACAGGAAAGATTCCAATTTAGGAACACTTGGCTTTCCTAGGATTTACCCTTGGTGCTTAGCTCAATGTTGGTCTTCAGTGGACCTCGCCAGCTAAATCTCCCTGCTATAGCTCCTTATTACACCATCTTAACTACTGCTAACAGTTCAGCCATAGCTCCAGCCTGGTCATCCCACTGCTCCTGACCTTCTCCTGTGGCACCTGTTCAAACTCTAGTTCTGCTGACTTCTTTCCTAACTTTCATCCTCTACTTTTATACTCTACCTGTCTCACTGTCCTGCTTTTTCAGGATATCTAGGCTTTGAGAAAGGAAGCCAAACAAATACAATTTAAACATATTAGGCCTAAATCAAATACAGACAGACAAGAATAAATTGTTCTTTGTTCTTCATACCAGCTTCCCACAGTCTTCTCCTAGCTAAGTGATTTTTAATTTTTTTCCTATTTTCAGTAAACCCTAGCAGACTGCAATGTCCTAGACTGGGCCTTGGTTGCTTTTGTATTTCCTCCTGGGTCTTCCTCAAAACATGAAGCCCCTTGAGGCAGGGATGAAATTCTACTTTTTTTTTTTATTGCACCTAACAGATAATGTCAAAGTAAATGCTTAATAAGTATTTACTCATTGGTCAGTTGCTTGATTAACTTACAGTTTAATTATATTTAAGTCATTATGCATGCCCATGAAAGACTTAAGTGCAGTATTTAAATATAAATGAGAAGTTATATACAAAAAAGCAGAGTATTAATAGATCATTTACCAAGTTGATGGGGATTTTTGTCATCACTGGATTATTTTGCAGAATGACTTACATTTAGGTCATATTATAAACTTTTTAATTGCATTGGGACCTACTACACATAATTTCATGCTTGTACAAAATACGGTTCACAACTACTCTTCTTCTTCGAAAGGTGTAAGATATACATCAAGCAAAGTACATAAGTCATACACATGTGTGCTTATTGAATATCAATAAATAATTACAAATCATCACACTCATGGAATCAACACCCTCTGCTCAGAAGTTTCAAGAATCCCCTGCTTCTTTCACAGAACTTCCATATAGCATAAAAAGAACACATGCAAAAGAGGGGTGTTCACCCCACAATAGCTGACAGGCACAATGAGAGGGAGAGGGAGAGGGAGAGGATATTTTGCTAAGATCAGGTTCACATCTCTAATAAAAAGAAGCTATATACAAGGAAGCAAAACTTGGGATACAGGTGGCAGGTTATCCTAGGTGTACACATATGATGTAGGAGCTGGGGGGAGGCTTTTATTTATTATTTTTAATTTCTAATTTTTTAATTTAAGATAGGAACTCTAAAACTTCCCCCAGACTGACCTGGAACTTTAATTCCCATTCCACCATGGTGAAAATAGAAGCACTGAAGAGAGAGCTTCTGATATGATGGCTGAAATAGGGTGTCAAAGAAATGTGCAGGATGGAGGACCAGACCACAGACATTGGCTTTGATTGGGCTAGGAAAGTGTCCAGAGATTGAGAGGATAATCAACTGGGGAAAGGGCCTTTTCAAACCACCAAGCAACACGCTAACCTTTCATTGCTGAAAAACAGCCAAATGATCAGGTGGGACAGGTCTGTGTGGCTATCTATAAACTAACAGTGGCTTTGTCAGAATTCACCACTGTGCAAAAACAAAACACTGTACTCATGAGCGTCTTTGTTGCCATTTGCATTAGCCTCATGGAATCATGTGCATCTGGGCAAATCGATCAATGAGACAATTAAAAACTCAATAAGCAGTTGTTGAGTAAGTTATTTGGGCATAGTGCAATGATAGGATATAGGATCTTTGGTGTCCTCAAGTATGAATTTTGTGTGAATTTTTTATTGTTATTATAAAGGTGATGTACAAAGTTATATAACTTATGTACAGTTACATAAGTCAGATAAAGAATACATTTCTTTTTGGAAAATGGGATGACATTTTCCTTGTTCTCTTCCCAGTTTTTCCTTCCCATCCCCACCTATAAATTGTGTAGTTCATTTTCAACATAGTGTCAGTGAGTACCACTGTTGCATCTGTTCATTTTTTGCCCCTCTATTTCTGTGCCTCCATTTACCCTCCCAAAGACAGATAAACAAACAAGACAAAAAGAAAAGAAAACACCAAAGGAAAAAAACCTCTTGTTTCAATTTCCTCTTAAATGTCTCATTTAAATAAAGATGAGGACTACAAGAAAGAATCATCTACCTATTGGGTAGAATTTAATGAGTATGCATGAATTTAAACAGATAAGACTATCCTCCAAGAATTAAGTTTAACAACTACACAAAACAGATCAGAGAAGAAATACAGTTGTCATACAGGCTTACATACTTGCTAGTGCTGGTGGCTCACTCCTATAATTCTAGCTATTCAGGAGGCTGCGATCTGAGGATTGTGGTCCAAAGCCAGCCTGGGCAGAAAAGTCCCCAAGAAACTCTTATCTCCAATTAACCACTCAAAAACTGGAAGTGTAACTATAGTTCAAAGTGGTAGAGTGCTAGCCTTGAGCAAAACAGCTCAGGGACAGTGGCCAGGCCCTGAGTTCAAGCCCATGACAGAAAAAAAAAAAGACTTACATTCTTTAGAACATCTTCCTATCCAAATACACAAATATATTTTAACCACACATGCTTTTCCATCTTCTGTCTCATTTATTTGCTCTAATATATTCTTCAGAATGTAAGTCTGGCAGCCTAGCAAGAAAAAATAATAATAATTAAAAGAATGGTCAAGATCCTTATATATCACCCTGCACCAGAATCAACTCCAAATGGATCAAAGACCTTGGAGTCAAAGCAGACACTCAGAAAACATTACAGGATGGAATAGGAGAAAACCTAGGTTTCCTTGGCACAGGCTGAAATTTTCTTAATAGAGACCCAGAAACACAACAAATCAAAGAAAGGTTGGACAAATGAGATTGCATGAAATTGCAGAGCTTCTGCATGGCAAAGGACATAGCTAGCAAGATCAATAGAAAGCCCATAGATTGGGAGAAGATTTTCATTAGCCATATAGTCTCATATCTAAAATATACCTGGAACTCAAAAAATTAAATCCCCCCAAAAAAAATCTTCAAAGAAACAACTGTCCAATAAATAAGTGGGCTAAAGACTTAAAAGAGAAACTTCTCAGAAGAGGAAAGAAGAATGGCTAATAGACACATAAAGAAATGCTCAACCTCTCTAGCCATAAAAGAAATGCAAATCAAAACAACATTGAGATACCACCTCACTCCAGTTAGAATGGCTATAATCAAGAACTCTAATAACAACAGATGCTGGAGGGGATGTGGACAGAAAGGAACCCTTACTGCATTGTTGGTGGGAGTGTAAACTTGTTCAACCACTTTGGAAAGTAGTATGGAGGTTCCTCAAAAGACTCCACATAGAGCTCCCCTATGACCCAGCAATCCCACCTTTGGGCATTTACCCAAATGATCACCAACAAGACCATACTAAAGCTACCAGCACAATTATGTTTATTGCAGCATTATTTACCAGAGCTAAGATATGGAACCAACCCAGATGCCCCTCAGTAGATGAATGGATCAAGAAAATGTGGTATATATACACAATGGAATTCTATGCCTCCATCAGAAAGAATGACATTGCCCCATTTGTAGGAAATGGAAAGACTTGGAAAAAATTTGATTAAGTGAAGTAAGCCAGGCCCAAAGAAACATAGGTCCCATGGTTTCCCTTATTTGCAATATCTAGTATATGTATGAGTCAAGCAGAAAAGGTCAGATAAGTTGATGTTAGGGGAATGAACCCCAAGATTCGTATTCAAATGTTTTCTTTCTTTCATGCAATTGTTTCTAACATATTTATAAGATGATTTCTATGTTGCTTTGTATGTCCCTCCCCCACGGTATAACCCCTGCTTTCACTGTATTTGATGTTGGTATAATTTGTGGAGGGGAAGGGCAAAAACAAATCAGTTAACTAGGGATACAGGTAGACCCATTGCAACAATGAGATGTACAAGTCATTATGTCGAAAAATGAACTTTACAACTTTGATGGGGTGGGGGGGAGGATTGCGTGGGGGAAGTGGGGGGAGTATGGGAAGGGATGGGAAGGGGAAACAAAGAGGAGGCAACAATGCTTGATAAGAAATGGACTCGTTATCTTGCCCATGTAATTGTAACTCCTCTGTACAGTATTCTCACAATAAAAGTAAATAAATAAATAAGAATGGTCAAAGCAGGATTCGTCAGAATGAAAGAACAGGGAAAGGAAAACGGTGGCAGGAACTTAAGTGCAGCGCTTATGGAGATAGTGCTTTCACTACTGGCTGCAGGGAATACTCTCATGACATTTAAAAAGACTGTTCTTACAGTAAGAATGCCAATATCAGGGTATCCCAGTTCAATACCATTAAACATTTAAATCATCTAGCACCCATCATTTGGCTCCATGCTCACTAAGCAACTTTCTGCTATTTGCCTTCTTTGGAGTGAAAGAATGTGTAAGCAGAGACAAGTATTCCAGTTACAGAAGCCGTTCCAGACCCCTTGTGAATCAATAAATTGACAGTGTGGTTTCACGTATCCACTTTCTGAGAGATTTCCTTAATTAATTAGCGTTAAAGCTGAGAGATGGAGCTGCGCCCCACGTGCTGACAGAACCAGTTTCTAAATCTTCAGGGCAGAGAACAGACCCAAGGCCGAGGATCCTCACCCTGTGAGGCCTCTCAAAGCCATCCAAATGCTCAGTCTCTGATTCCTCCCATTGCCTATGGCACTGAAATTCTTCAAAGCTCTGTCTCCTGACTCTGAGTGTATTGAATTACAAGGAAAGGAAATCAGACATTGGTAGATAACAGAAAGAAGACACTAGTTTCAAGACTCAAACCCTGCTGGAGAGGACATCGATGTGAAGTTCCTGAGGTGCCTGTTGGCAGGACTTAAGGTGCATGGGGAAGATGTACTGCTAGTTGCTGTGCATTACAAAATCCTGCCTAGAAAAAGAAAAATCACATAGAACTAGGAAATTCTCCTTCCTCCAGTGTCCTTCTAACAAGGTCTAACATGCCAGCTAACCAAAAAGAAATGTTCCATTGTCACAAGCAAAAAAATGAGGTAGGCTTGAAACTAAGAGGTAATATATTGATAACCAACTTATCCACCCTGGTTAAACTGAATTCTGCCATTTGAGATGCTGCATTTGAGGAGGGAAAAAAATGACACCAACATCAACAACAACAAAAACTGACTCGTCTGACTGGTCTTGGCATTCTTCTCAACTGGGCATTAGAATGGTCAGCAAGCCTACCCCATCCTGTGGCCTTCTCACTCACCTCTTTGCTATGATGACTATTTAACACCTTCCTTTCATTCATCAATCATAGAACAGCATCTCCCCACTCCATTTGCTATTTCTGTTGATGACTTGAATTCCCATTCTACCATGGAGAAAATAGAAGCATCAAAGAGAAAGCTCCTGTTAACTCTGACCATCACACCTACACCCCTACCAGCTGCAGCATCCACATACTCTCCATCTCTTTCCTCTACAGCATCAGTTTCTCTGACCTCCCTGAATGACCATTCCTATCAGAACACACAAATACATATTAACCACACATACTTTCTCAACTTCTGTCTCATTTCTGCGCTGTAATATAGAAAAACTCACCTGCATTTGTAATTTCTCATTTCTCTCTCCTTACACCTTTTGCTGCTTCTCCAATGAGGTGTTGATGCCACCTGACCACTGAGATAGTATTTCAAGACTACCAATGGCCAAGACCACCCTGCACTGAAGAAAGTATTTTTGCAAGAACCTTGTCTATATACACAATTGAATAGTTCAAAATGCAAGGGCCCATACAATGTATTGACACTTAACAAAATAGATTTAGATTAATCAAGAAAAAAAGTGGCACTTACATATCTCTGTATTATTCTATCACAGCATGCCAGATTCTTTGTAAAGTCCAGATGTCAACTCTCTGTGCAATGCAGAAACATCTGCTCATGTTATTGTAGCTGAAATTTTCTCTGTCACCCCAGGAAGAGGATGGCAGTAATCACCATTCACAATGTCATGGGTCCTTGGAAATTGTTTGTGTTAAACTGATGTCGTTTGGGGTTTGGTCTTGGTCTTGGATTTTTGCTTCTGCCATTCTCTTGTGTCATTCATTTGATGGTACTTGCATTCTCCACCATGATACATGTGAATATTAGCTTCCAATCATTTCTCACAGATGGTTTCTAAGCTTCACTGATGACAACCAAAAATTTTATAATGACCACCCCCCCCAAGAAATGCACTAATTCCACTTGGAATTAGTGTTAATAAAGAGCAACCTATCTTTCAACTTTGCTTGCTCTTACATCCCTGCATTCCTCGAATACAATCTCTTTTAATATACTTCCTTCGCATCGCCCCTACCAAGGGAAAAAGGCAAAAAGATGTGGGCTTGGTAAGATGAAACAGTCCCATTCACACAATGTACATTGAGCATGACATATTAGAAGAGGACCTTGGTTAGGAGAGAGCATGGCATTATAATAATGGAATGGAATGTTGATGATAATGTAACACCGGGGTCTCTTCTAGCCAGATAGGTACAGCCCTCCATGGACTACTTGTTGATGCGTGCTGCATAGACTGAGGAAGAGATGGGTGATAACTCTAAGAACCAGTGACACGGAGACAAATCAGCCAAGAGGTTAGATCTGAGGGTCACAATTTAAAACCAGTCCAGGACATCCCAGAGGATGGTGCTGGTGGCGTGGGTGCGCAGACAGGGCTTAGGTCCTGCTTAGTCGTGAGCACCCACGTGGTGGAGCCCCGCAGACGGGCACTTCCTTTGCGCAAGGGGCTGTGGGCCCAGGGACGCCTTGGGGACGCGGAGTCGGGGAGGGGTGTGGAATGTGAGGTCGGAGCCTTTGCTGGTAGAGGGGAATCAGAGGATCGCGGTGCTTGACACCCCTTCCACCTTCCCAGCACCCAGACCCCCCTCTTCGAGCTCCTCTCTCGCTGGGCAAGAAGGGCTTCTGGAAATCCTCACTGTATTTTAGACTCCGGAACACAGAATCCAGCAGCCTCCGATCGAATCCTAGCACACAGAATCCAGCAGCCTCCGATCGAATCCTAGCTGCAGAGTGGGACTTTGGGAGATGTATCTACCTTCTCCAACTCTGGTTTTTGGAGAATGGAGGGGATAAGACCGGTAGACCTTTTTGTATATGGGACAGGTTCCTCATCAACTCGAAGCCTGACCCCAGAAAGACCTCTACTCTTCAGACAGTTCAGATAGAGAGAAGCCCACGATGAGACCGAGCACAGACCTGTCGCCCACCGATGACCCAGGCAAGTGAAAAGTTACAGAAGGAAATGGCATCTGCTCCACCTGGCCGACTCTACACTGAAAATATTGATGGGACTCTTGTTACACGAATGGATGTGGCCTCGTTTGAGATCAACCAATCCAAATCAAAAGAAGAGAGTTCTCAGGACACTTGTAAGAACAGTTCAGAGTCCAAGGACGAGAATAGCAGTGGCCCCTCTGAAGTCACCACAGATACCATAAAGCTTCCGAATTCAGGAGATGGAAAGGCAAGGTTGACATTTTGGACAGTCTGGTAAGAGAAGAAAAGGAATTATGTGGAAATCAGGCCCTACCTTCCCGTTTGTTCCATGAAAAAGGCAGTGCTTCGCTGGCAGTTTTGCATTTTATGCCCCTGTGGGCTTCTGTGTTCAAGAAAGCTTTAGACAAATTGAGTTTAACAGAATCTATCTGAGCAAAAATACGCATGGATCTAGCAAGGCCTTGCTTTATTTGGACATACTTGATCAGTTGTAGTCAGTTTCTGCTGTAGTCCAGCTGTTTGTGTTGGGTTGAAACACAGCTATTCGTTACAAAACCCAGGTATTTGTTTTATATGTGTGTATACATATATATATATATATATATATATATATATATATATATATATATATATATAT
>NW_012267408.1:2712447-2795317 GCF_000151885.1 Dipodomys ordii
TTTTTTCTTTTTTGCTTATGTGGTGCTGAGGAATCGAACCCAGGGCCTCAGGCATGCAAGGCAAGCACTCTACCACTGAGCCACCTTCCCAGCCCATAATGTTATCTTAAAAGGCATATAATAAGCTGAGCCCTGTTGGCTCATGCCTGTAATCCTAGCTACTCAAGAGTCTGAGATATCAGGATCTCAATTTGAAGTCAGCCCAGGCAGAAAAGGCAGACTCTTATCTCTAGTTAACATCAGAAAATTAAAAGATCTGTGGCTCAAAGTGGCAAATCACGAGCCTTTAGGGGGAAAAAACCCTCAGGAATATATATCTCCCAGTCCCTAAGTTCAAGCTCCAAGGAAGCACTCAGGAGGGCCAAAGGAGGGAGGCACAGGAATAGAGAGAGGAAGGGTAAGCGAATGCAGCCATTGTATTCAGTGTACATTATATAAAAACTGAACTACATAACTTGAGGATGCGAATGGGAGGGGGGAAATAGAGAAGAATGATGGAAGAGTGACATTGATCAAGATGCATTTACCAATAATAACCTGATTTATGGAATTGTAACCCCTTTGTACAGCTATTTAATAATAAAAAATGAGAAAAATAATGAAACTAGTCCAGGTGACAACGTAAAGAGACTTTTATCTCCAATCAACCAGCATAAAATGGGAAGTGGAAATATGGCTCAAGTAGTAGAATGCCAACCCTGAGCAAAAAAGCTAACAGACAGTGCCCTGGTCCTGTGTTCAAGCCCAGTACCAGAAAAAAGAAAGAAAGAATAAAGCAGAGTCAAAAGGGTATACAGAATAAAGGAAGCCTACCACTATTCTACACTTTCAAGTGCTGCCAATCAGAGATAGCACCGTAGTAGAACAAGAGCATCTGAGAGCTTAGGCATGGTCCATAGATTCAGCTGTGGGCAATGGACTGTAGCTACCATATGGCTCCATTGGTAATAATCTTCTAGTTTCTCAGAGCACTTGGTCAAAGTCACACAAGCAGTGGCGTTTTTGAGAGTGCCTTAAACTTCATCCTGTGTCTGATGTAGGAGTCACCCCCTAATCTGCGTCTCAGCACAATTCAAATCACCGATTCCCATATGTTCCCACACCAGCCATCAGAAACAACCTCTGACGCAGCAAGTGCCCTCCTGTACCAGCGCCCAGCCATAGCATCAAGAGATAATCCCATTGGTTCAAATCTTAGAATTCCTTTAGAAAAAATAAGCCAATTCCACACACAGAGTAGAGGTTCTGAGCATGCCTTCTAGGAATGATGAGGCCCTTAGTTCACAGTACTGCCAATAAATAAAATAAATGAATGAATGAATGACCTGTGTGCTCCTCTAGGCTCTCCATCAACAGAAATGGCTTTGCTTCCTACACAAATGCACCTTCCCAAAGCCTGAGAATCATCATTATCTCCTTTCTTTCCTTCATTGTTACATCCAATCTGTCAGCAAATTCTTTCAGCTACTACTGTTGCTTCCCAAGTCCCCCTACTTCTGTTCACTGTTAGTGCCAATATTCACCTTCAGTACCTGAGCCATCATCATCCTTCTTTTGAGCCACAATGATAGTGTGGTTTATTCTCCTCTCACCCAGTCCACTCACTCTATGCACCTCAACGGGAGAGATCCTTTCACTCAATCCTTCTTAGGTGACTACATATCTTCAATCTTTCAAAGCTCCCCACTGAATCCAAAATAAGACCCAAACTTCTGTCATTGCTTGGTATGACTTCTATCTACCTTTAAGCTCATCTCAGACATTCCTCCATTGTCTTCAGTGGTCTAACCTCCTTGGCATACTTGTTTCCAGTGAACAAAAATGTTACAAAGGTGATTCTGTAATTTCTAAAATACAACAGTGTCTTCCTGGTTCTCTCCAGCGTTCCTGGGAGTCTCACCTTTAGAACCCAGCTATCATGCTGTGACAAAGCCAAACAGCCCCGTTACAGGTGTGTCAGTCACCAACCCCAGCTAAGGTCTTGACCACCATCAGCCACCAGACATGTGAGGAAGCTCTCACGGGGTTCCCATACGAGGTAGAGCAGACACACTGCCCCTGCCCAGACCTACTGAAATTATAGCTGTGTGAACAATGTAATCACTGTCATTTGTTAAACCACTAGCAAAACTGTTATATGCCAATAAAAAACACAACTGAAGCCAGGTGCTATGGCTCACATCTGTAATCCTAGCTACTCAGGAGGCTGAGATCTAAGGATTACCATTCAAAGCCTATGCAGGAAAGTTTGTGAGATTTTTATCTCTACTAAACTACGAAAGCAAACAAACCAGAAGCAGAGATGTGGCTCAAATGGTTCAAAGAAGTTCAGTGATAGATCAAACCCCAGGACTGGCACCAAAAAAAAAAAAAAGCAGAACCAAACAACAAACAAACCCACAGCTGATGTCTCCCCACTCCTGGCCCACCCTAGAACCCATTGGCTCTACCCACTACCAGTGAATTTCTTTATTATTACTGTTGTTGTTATCTTCAGTCTCAGTCTAGTGCCTAGTATGCAAGACATATTCAATACATACTTGTGCGATTTTCTAATACCACATTATCTTTAATTAATTGTACAGAGAAGTTTCAATTCAACAAATTGGTTTATTTGTACAATACATCTTGACCAATGTCACCCCAAGTGGAATGTTTTAATAAATAGTTGGTGGAGTTGTAATAGGATTGGGGGTTTGAGTAAACATTTGCATGGTGAATAGATTACACATCAATTCAGAGCGCAGGAAGGGCTTTATGGAGCATGCTTGCTGGCATTGCTACACAGATAGGGCAGACACATGAAATGACTATGGGCCAGAGACCTAGCTGACCAGAAGACATTGAGACCTGCAAAGAGATGGAAGTGCCCCCAGTGGAGTGGGCAGCTTGCTTTATTTGTTGCTACGTAAACAAGTACCTCCTCTCATTGTGTGCCATGCCTGCCAGCACATGTCTTCCTTTGAGGTAGGAATATTCTCAACTTGGGAAACAGAAGACAGCAAGGGGTTGGGGCAGGAGACTTTTCAGAGAATTGTTGTAGCCACACTTTCGCAGAGCTGATAATGACAAACACGTCAGGCATCTGAATTCCAGGTTGATTCCTTGGGGCCCTGTTCACTGATGTGTGTGTGGTTTCCTTGGTGACAGGATGGCTACTAGGCAGGCAGCATCTTTGGGGACATTTGACTGGCTCTGATGCTAAGTGGCTCTGACAACTTTGATTGGGATGAAAGGATTTAGGGTCTCTATTGGCTTTCTCAAATTAAACCCTCTCTCTGTGCTTATAAACTTTACTTAGATTTGGGAGAGGAAAGGGCTCTTCCTCTGATGAGTGAGTTTCCTTGCCATAGAGGTTGACTTGAGGCTTCTGGTGGAGTTTCGGAAACTGAGCGCCTGAAGTAATCCCACCGAGGTAAGGCTGCAACTTGATATGCTTCTCAGCCTCCGTCTCCAAGGGGCATGGGTCAGTTATGCTCAGCTAGGAACGCAGAAGCCACACTGGTTATTTTAATTAAGAGAATTTAATCTAGGCAGTTTAATCTAGACAGATACTGGAAACAGAAAAGGCAAAAGGAGAATATCAAAATAAACAAAGTAACAGTGAAAAGCAGCCACATCTCTAGGGCTAGAGAACAAAGGTTCTTCAATCTGTGAAGAGGGGCCCTTCAGAGCTGGGGCCTAAACCTCCAAGGGGGTGAGTCCACAGTAGTTCTAAGACTAAAGCTGAGCAGAAAAAACAAAAACAAAAACAAAAAACTGGAAACTGGCCCTGACTGTTGGCAGAATAAACAGCAGGGGAAAGGTACAGAGCTATTATCTAAAGCAGAAGTGTGATACTATTTTATCTTCTTGCATTTACCAGTTATATGCTTCCTCTGAGCTCTACTCAACCCACCCTGCTCTCTCATACATAGAACTCTTGAGTTTACTGTCCTTTATTTTAGTATCTATTTTATTTGCTTACTATGAAGAAATTCAGGTAAATTCAAAGTAGGTAGACTATTATACTGAGCTCACAAAGACCTATCCTGAGGGCTCAAGCAATCACCAACTCACAAGCAATCTTCTTTTGTCAAAACTCCCACCTTTTCCTCAGCACCACATAAGCAAAAAGAAAAAAGCCAGAAGTGGCGCTGTGGCTCAAGTGGTAGAGTGCTAGCCTTGAGCTGAAGAGCTGAGGGACAGCACCCAGGCCCAGAGTTCAGGGCCTACGACCAGAACCCCCCCCCAAAAAACAAAACTCCCACCTTTTTCTCCCCTCTCATTTTATTTGGAGATGAGTCCTAAATATTGCTTAGTATTTCATAGCATAATTCTAAAACAAAAATAAATTTTTTCAGGCATAGTGACTCATTTCTAAAACAAAAATAAATGTTTTCAGACTTAGTCACTCACGTCTATAATCCCACTTAAGGGGTAGAGATTGGGAGGACCATAGTTCAAGGCCATCCCAGGCAAAAACTAATGAGATTCTCCAACTCAATCATGAAATGTGGTGTGGTTTACTTGTCTGTGATCTCATCCAGGTGAAAGGCCATAGGTAGAAAGACCATAGTTCAGATTGGCCTGGGTAAAAATGTGACACCTGAAAAAATAACTAAAGCAAAATGAAAAACAACAACAACAAAAAGCCCACCAGATTGTACTTAGGCTCAAATGGTAGGATGCTTGCCTAGCAAGCTCATGACCCTGATTTCAAACCCCAGTATCATCAAAAGAAAAAAATTTCTTTAAAAATGTGGGACCTTAAAAAAAATGTGTGACGTTAGTAATAGATTATAGGCATAGTGGTGCATATCTAATAATTTCATCATTCAGAAAGCTCATGCAAGAGGATCCAGAGTTCAAGACCAGCCTGGGCTACATATGAAGATGCTGTCTAAAAGACTAAGTATGTATGTGGGCATATGTATACATATATGTATGCCTTGCAGAGATAGCCCTATCTTCTCAATACCTTTACCACACCTAGGTAAAAGTTCCTTAATATCACTATTGATCATCTCCAAATGTCTTTCCTAAATAGCACCCTCATCAGTGTTGGGAGGGGCACTGGGGAGAAGCACAAACCCCATGGGTTAAAAATGAGACTGGACACTGTAGGAGCCCCATGGTAGCGAGGAACCAGGGGGTTCCTGAAAGCATACAGGACATAGGCAAGTCCAAAGCAAATTGATGGAGTCCCTCCCTCTTCTGCCCTCAGAGTTGGAAAGGTGGGGTTAGAGTAAGAAGGGACTGTCAGACAACAGCCAAGTGATACTTTGGCTTCTTGAAAAACCAAGTCGTCGAAGGGGCTGGGAAGGTGGCTCAGTGGTAGAGTGCTTGCCTTGCGTGCCTGAGGCCCTGGGTTTGATTCCTTAGCACCACACAGCAAAAAGAAAAAAGCTGGAAGTGGCTCTGTGGCTCAAGTGGTAGAGCGCTAAGCCTTGAGCTGAGGGACAGCACCCAAGCCCAGAGCTCAGGCCCCATGACAGGACCTCCCCCAAAAAAAAGAAAAGAAAAGAAAAACCAGGTCGTTTCTAGTCATCAGCAAACAGGAGTGTCAACTTGGCAGGTTCTTAGAATGCAATTCAATTTTCTCAGGAGGTAATCAATGTCATTTGGCTGGCCAAGAGGAAGGGAGAAAGGATTGGAATTAGCTAATCAGACCTATTAGACTGTCAAATCTCACTGTGCTTCTTTGACAAAGAAAACAACAAAACGATGAATTTCATCCTCACACCATCCAGCTTTAAACTTGCTACCACAAGTACCAGCTATGTGACCAGCTATGTTCTTGAACACACAGCTTAAAGTCCCTCAGTCCTTCCTTCTTCTCTAATATTATAAAATGAGAAGAAAAGTCTCCCGAATATTAGATCCAAGAATACAAGTGCTATGCCACCCAAAATTTACATATTGAAACTTAATCACCAATGTGAGAATATTGAAATGAGACCTTTGGGAGGTGATTCAACATGGAGACAGGCAGTCACCAGTGGCTCACGCCTATAATCCTAGCTACTTGGGAGGCTGAGATCTGAGGATCACAATTTGAAGCCAGCCCAGAAGTAAAACTCATGAGGTTTTTATCTCCAATTAAATTTTTTTTAAAAAAACAAAAGTGGGACTGTGGCTCAAGTGGTAGAGTACTAGCTTGAGCAGAAAAAGCTCAGAGACAGTGCCCAAGCCCTGAGTTCAATCCCCAGGACCAGCACACACACACACACACACACACACACACACACACACACACACACACACACACCATGGAGGCAATGCCCTCATGAATGAAATTAATTTCCGAGGGCCATTCATCAGTTTTGCCTATTTACTCCTTCTGCCATTGAGGTACAGGATGAGGCGTCATCTTGGAAGCAGAAAGCAGTCTTCACCAGGCACCAAATCTTGGATTTTAACCTTGGACTTGCCAGCCTCCAGAACTGTGTGAAACTAAATATCTGATCTTTGTAAAGTAGCATATCTCAGGTAGTTGTTATTAGCATCAGGAACAGACCGAAACAGCATGCAACATGACTAAGCAGTCAGAACCAGAAAGGAGTCTTCTGGTTCCTTCCTCATCCAGTCTTTTCCATTGACATTCAGATTTAGTACCAAGTACAGCTGAGGACACCTGACTCACAGAGGCAGAGAGTCTCGCCTTTTCCTGTCATACCATCTACTCTAGATAGCTTCCACAGGGTAGGAACTCTGATCTTTCTCTTCCACTTGAGAAAAGCCCATGAAACTGTAAGAGAGGTTGGAGGGAGCGACAAGGGATGTCTGTGAACATCTGTAGTACGGCAGCTATGGCTCAAGTGATAGAGCACTACTAGCCTTAAGGGGGGAGGGGGAGGAAACACCTCAGGAGCAACACTCAGGCCCTGAGTTCAAGCCCCAGGACTGGCAGGCATCAAAATGAAAAGACATTTTCCATGTGCACATGCTGTGGCTGTGACAGCCACCAACAAAGAGATGACTCCTTCACCAACTAGCACTAGAGGTTTAGGTTTATACATGAGGTAGGAAGAATGACAGCTCCCCCCCCCCTCCCTCCCCACCCACCCCTTGCTCACCTCAGAGAACACTCAAAGCACAGCAAGGAGTCTCAAATACACCAATAGGAAATGTATTCGTGGTACAAACTGTGCTTTGGAGAGACAATGCATCAGTCCAACCGGTCCCACCACTTCTTTCCGGGGATCCACCCCTTGGCCAGGGACAGGTGCAGCCAAAGGAGCCTCCAGACTCAGGGAAGCTGCGTTCACCTTCCAGCGCCACCTGGGGGCCACCTTGAGATCTGCAGGGATACCAAGTGCACATAGTAAGGTGGAGGAGTCAGTTGTTTGTTAGGTCCTGGTGAGATGGGGAGAAATGAAAACAAAATCTAGTCTCCCACAGCATTGTGGTGTGATAGCGAAGGTAGATCATCAACAGAAAAATGCAATGCTAAGGGCAAGGAAAGAGTTGGATACCAAGGTGACACAATGAATGAAGCCATTCATCAAGACGTCTCTCTGTTGGGGTCTCATGTTATTCTAAACATCAAAAATAAAGACATGAAGTAAACAGAGACTCTGGGCCCAAAGACTTTACAGTGCAAGGGCAGACCGGCAAACTTGACGGTAAGGGGCTCCTTCGAGTCAATCAGGCTGCCGCTGAGGGGCTAATAGTTCGCACCTATAATCTTAGCTACTCAAAAGGCTGAGATATGAGGATCAAGATTCAAAGCCAACCTTGCAGAGATGATCATCTCCACTTAACCACCCCCACAAAAGCCAGAAGTAGAGCTGTGGCTCAAGGAATAGAATACTAGTCTTGAGTGAAAAAGCTAAGGGACAATGCCCTGAGTTTAAACCTTAGTACCTACACAAATAAACTAATATAAAACAGAATAAAATAACATATAAGCCTCTGGGTGCTGGTGGCTCCCGCCTGTAATCCTAGCTACTCAGGAGGCTGAGACCTGAGGATCGTAGTTTGAAGCCAGCCCAGGCAATAAAGTGTCCATGAGACTCTTATCTCCAATTAACCACTCAAAAAACAGAGTGGCTCAAGTTGGTAGAGTGCTAGCCTTGAGCACAAAAAGGCTCAGGGACAGTGCCCAGTCCCTGAGTTCAAGCCCCACAACAATCGGTGTATGTTTCTCCCATATGCAGCAGCTAGATCTAAATTACATGGACATGATAAATTATACAGGACTGTAGGCATTCTCACACAATGAGGCCAAAGGAGGATAGTCTTTGGGGAACACAGAGGTGTAATGCCTATATGCCTCTGATCATATAAAATAATATCCAGTGACATGAACTCCAGGAAATCCAAACATGTAGGGTTTTTTTTTTCTTTATCCTTGTTGTTGCTTCTTTTCTTTTTGTCTTGTTTGTTCATTTATTTGGCTTTGGGAGGTAAAGGGGGCACAGAAATGGAGGGCCAAAGGGTGAACAAATGCATCAATGGGCACTCACTAGACACTATGTTGAAAATGAACTATACAACTTGTAGGTAGGGATGGGAGGGGAAAACTGGGAGAGAGCGAGGGATGGGGTGACATTGTCCATAAAGAAATGCATTCCGACTTATGTAACTCTAACCCCTCTGTATATCACCTTTATAATAACAATCAAAAATTAAACTTAAAGTAACCTCAATACCAGACACTGGTGCCTCATGTCTGAAATTCGGGCTACCCAGGAAACAGAGAGCCGAGGATCATGGTTTGAAATCAGTCCCAGGACAAAAACTCCATGAGACTCCTTATCTCCAGTTAACCTGCAAAATGCCAGAAGTAGAGGTATGACTTAAGCAGTAGAGTGTCATCCTTAAATAGAAAAGGCTAAGCAAGAGTGCCAGGCCCTGAGTTCATGCCACAGTAACTTCATTAGTTATTAGCTTCATACTCCCACGCATAGGTTTATGTCATTTCTGCTCTTCCTTTTTTTCTTTCTTTTTCCTTTTTTCTTTTGGTCTTTCGTGGGGCTTGAACTCTAGGCCTGAGCCCTGTCCCTGAGCTCTTCAGCTCAAGGCTAGCACTCTGCCGACTTGAGCCACAGCCGCTTTCGGATTTTTGATGGTTTATTGGAGATAAGAGTCTCACAGAGTTTCCTGCCCGGGCTGGCTTTGAACCACGATCCTCAGATCTCAGCCTCCTGAGATTACAGGCGTGAGCCACCGCCACCCATCCCATTTCTGCTCTTTTTTACAAAACTTCCTTAACATCTCAATTGTGCCCCAAATACACACTACTTGGGCTCCTCCTTTCTACTTCAAACTCTTCTGGTCCAAGACACCAGTGACCTCCACTCTGCCTCTGACAGCCCTCAGCCGTCCATGCCCCATCCCACAAACCTACTGTTCCTCTCAAATCCCAGAATGCCCTCTTCCCTTCTCTCTCTTCCTGGCTATGTTAACACAGTTCTTCCTGGCTCCTCTTTCTGTCCTTCCTGCCTTCCTCTTTCCGTCCTCTCAATCTTGGGGATCTGTGATGTCTGTTTGATTTACACTGGTTTTATTTGGCGGAGAGGTTGCAGTGCTGAGGATTGAACAGGGGGCCTTATATGTGCTAGGCAAATGCTCTACCACTTTTTATTTTTTTGCCAGTCCTGGGGCTTGAACTCAGGGCTTGGGAACTGTCCCTGAGCCTCTCTGTGCTCAAGACTAGTGCTCTACCACTTGAGCCACAGTGATACTTTCAGCTTTTTTTTTCTGTGTATGTGGTACTGAGGAATCGAAGCCAGGGCTTCATGTATGCTAGGCAAGCACACTACAAACTAAGCCACATTTCCAGCCCTCCAGCACTTTTATAACTGTTTTTTAAGGTAGTTTCATCCAGTCTCGGGATGGTAATGCAGTTATACATTTGTAATGCCTTAGTTTTTGTTTCTAGCCTTAACATCTTCAGTCTCACAGACCCAACTACTTTTGCACCACTGCTGTCTGAGCAGCTCAAGCTTTTTTCCTTTCTCCCTTCCTTCCTTTCCTTCTCTCTTTCCTTATTTATTCCCTTTATTTCTTTTTCCTTTTTATGTCTCCTTGTTTTTCTTTTTCTTTTACTTGTTTGTTTGTTTGTTTTCAGTCATTGGGCTTGAATTCAGGGCCTGGGCACTGTCCCTGAGCTTCTTTTTTGCTCAAGGCTAGTACTCTGCCACTTGAGCCATGGTACCACTTCTGGATTTTTCTATATATGTAGTACTGAGGAATTGAACCCAGGGCTTCATGCATGCTAGGTAAGCACTCTACCACTAAGCCACCTTCCCAGCCCTGTTTTACTTGTTATAAGAAGGACTTTTAAACACTCACAAAAGTAAATGAGCTTGCCAGGTGCTGGTGACTCCCACCTGCAGTCCTAGCTGCCCAGGAGGCTAAGATCTCAGGATCATGGTTAGAAGCCAGCTTAGGCAGGAAAGTCCATGAGACTCTTATCCCCAATTAAAAATGCCAAAAAGCCAGAAGTGGAGATGTGGCTTAAGTGATATACAGCATTAGACTGAGCACAAAATCTCAGGGACAGTGCCCAGGCCCTGAGTGCAAGTCTCAGGACTTGACATACACACACAAAAGTAGAGGGACTAATTCACTGCCTTCTCACACATCATCATGCAGACTCAATGATCACTAGGCTGGCCTCAAACTTAGGATCCTCCTGCATCAGCCTCCTAAGTGCTGAGTTTATCCATGTGTACCACTACTGTCTGATTTAGGCTCAATTATTACTAACGAAAGGCCAGTCTCATTTCTATTTTGCCCTTGCCTTTGGATCCAAGCCCTAATATCCATATTGGGTCATTCTAGCTATATGGGTATCAATTTGCATCTCTAAAAGATAACTGCTCTGTTTTAAAACAACATCATGCCTTCATTGTACTCATGAAAAATAGCAATTCTTTCCCATTATCTAACAGCCAATCAATGTTCAGATTTCCAGTTGCCTCATAATATTTGTTGACTTTAAGTGAAATTCCAATAAGGTCCACATAGAGTGATGGACCTTTTAATCTACACCTTTCCCTTCCTTTTCTCTTTTCTATTTATTTGCTGAAATAATAAGTTTCCCTTGCTTTGAATTTTTCCAGATATACTCCCATGGTATCTATAGCATGTCCTACCCTCCTCTAAATTATCTGCAAATTAGTATTTGGACGCTAGAGGTGGGGGTGGAGCCTGCCATCAGAGGGCAAATAATGACTGCTTCTCTCTGTTACAGTCCTAACAGTTTATACATGTTGCCTGGGATCATTATATCAGTAAAATGACCAAATAGTAGGGATAGTCATATTCTATCATCCTTCTTTATTCATTAGCCCAAACACTGCTATAAAAAGAAATATACCCTGATCTACTATTTGGTTACCCTTACGTATAGTTTGCATGGGAAACACAGAGTGAATGTTTGTTATCTCCCTCTGTTATTAACCAATTTTCTGAATAATGCATTAGCTCTCTATCATTCTCCAACAGAGGCCAATTAAGAGATCAAGTTTAGTATCATCATAAATGCATGGGTTTAAACACAGTTGATGATGTTGCAGTTTATCCTTATATGTGCTCACATTACCCCATCTTCAGCAAGAGGGGAGCCATTCAAGTGGGCTGGCAAGCCTGGAGAGAATGCCAATCCTCTTTGCTAATACCCTTGCCAGCTGGTATTTCAAGATGCTCCTAGTTGCTCATCCAGTTCATTTCCTGCCCCAGGTCTCAGGCCAGAAAATTTAAATGTGTTGGTCAGTGTTTCACCACTTTGACAAAATACCTGGGGGAAAAAAAGCAACTTAGAAGAGAGAAAATTAATTCTGGAGTGTTTTCAGGAGAGAGGGAAGAAGGGAGGAAGGAAGGAAGGAAGGAAGGAAGGAAGGAAGGAAGGAAGGAAGGAAGGAAGGAAGGAAGGAAGTGGGAAAGAAAGGAAGGAAGGGGGAGGGGAGGAGGAGAGGGGGGAAGGAAGAAGAGAAGGAGGAAGGAAGGGAGGAAGGAAGGAAGAGTAAGGGAGGGAGAATGAGAGAGGAATGAGAAAGAGATATTCTTTAAAGGTACATCTTAATAAATTGCTTTTTCCAACTAGCCCCACTCCCTAATAGCCCATTCAGCTATGAACTCATTAGTGGATCCATTGGTGAGGTAAGCATCCTAATGATCCAATCACCAATCAATAGCACTACCAGCAACTGGGTGCCAAATCTCCAACACATAGCCTCTGGGGCTATTATATCTGAACTTTAATGCCTGGAAGCTTCCAGGCCACACCTTAGTACTGGGAGGACTAGAACTCCTGGTTGAAAACCATATCTTTTTTTTTTTTTTGTCGGTCATGGGGCTTGAACTCTGGGCCTGGGTGCTGTCCCTCAGCTCTTCAGCTCAAGGCAAGTGCTCTACCACTTGAGCCACAGTGCCACCTCTAGTTTTCTAGTGGTTTATTAGAGATAAGAGTCTCACGGACTTTCCTGCATGGGCTGGCTTTGAACCATGATCCTCAAATCTCAGAATCCTGAGTAGCTAAGATTACAGGTATGAGTCACTATCTTGTTTTTAAAATGCTATTATAAAGGCAGTGTACAGAGAGATAATGGTCACATAAGTCAGGTAAAGAGTGCATTTCCTTTTGGACAATGTCACCCCTTCCCTTCCATCTCTGCCAGTTTTTCCCTCCCATCCCCACCTACAAGTTGTATAGTTCATTTTCAACATAGTGTCTAGTGAGTACCACTGTTACATTTGTTTATTCTTTCTTTGGCCCTCCATTATTGGGCCTCCCCTTATGCTCCCAAAGACAGATAAATGAACAAACAGGACAAAAGTAAAAGAAAGCAAAAAAGAGAAACTCTCCTCTATTTCCTGGAGATCATTTCAAAAACTATTCTTTGGTATGATCAGATGCACATTGCGCCTTTGTGTTCCTCCCCTTTGGTCTCACTGTGTGTGAATGCCTGGAGACCTACATACTTTATCATGTTCCTGTGTATTTTAGATCCAGGTGTCCTCACATGAGAGAAACATGTGCCAGAAAACCATTTCTTGGTCTGTCCTGACAACTGGCTCCTCCCTCAGTTTCCCACATGTCCATGGGGGACAGGGCTCTTCTTCTAGATACTCAGGCCAAACACCTGGGAGTCTGCTTTTGTCTCTGTTTTGCTCACTTCCACATCTGTACTATCAGAATCCACTGCCATGATCTTCAGTACATACCAGGCCATGGGGCAGGCATCTCTCTGGACTGTCACTGCTCACCTGGTTCAGCACAGAAGCCTCATGATGTGGTGTTCTCTGTCTGTATTCGCTGCATTTCCATGAATATTCCCTTTGCTAGACCTCCCTCCGAACATGGCCCTCCTTTGCTCAAACTTTCTTGATTGGAGAGGAATCCAAACACTTTCCAACGGTGTGCATTGCCTGGCACAATCTGGCTTCTGACGCTTTCCTGTCCATGATCCTCCAGGCCCCCTCTGCTCACTCACTCCAGCCACACCAATCCTTGGAACCATCCTAGTAGGAAGTGAGGCTGTCCAGATGCAAACTTCAGTACTGGAGATTGGATTCCAGACCTGGTGTTTGCCAGCGGTGTGGCTACTACTTGAGCCACAGCTCAGTCTTTTTACTTTTAGTTTGTTTTTGAACAATTGTGCCTCATACCATGAGCCTCCTATATCTGCCTTCAGAATGACTGGAATTATAGGTATGCCCTACCCCACCTGGTTAATGTGCATGTCTTCACAGACAGCCTAATCACTGCTTCACCACGGTGTCCAAGCAGGGAATTTAAGTGACTAACTTACAATAAATCTCAACAAGTGTGTCTTTCCCATTAACTGACTGTTGCCAGGGGGAAAGTCTGGCCATCTCTTTAAAACAACCAGCTCTCTCTGGTGGTAGACTGGAGTTTTTGAGGTTAATCTGTATAAGATCAGGATGCTAAGGTCCTGGAAGTGTCCGAGGCGTGATGAACATGTGGACAAGTGTTCTGGACACACTTGCCTGTTTTCCCTGCCTCTCACCTCCTCACCCTGTCCCCCCTTTGCCTTCCTCTGGAGAAGACAGCCTTCTTAACTCATCCCTCCTTCTCCTTTTCCTCTTCTGCTTCTAGTCTTTTCAACACCCACCACCCCTTTTTCCTACTCCCTTGAAATCTTGTTTGTATTTTAGGAAACAAAGTAAGCACTTATGGCTTTAAACTAATATGCTTATTTTGGGAAATCTAAATTTAAAAAAAAAAAGGCTCCAGCGACTTCGCCTGCAGCAGTCCCCTGACTTCAGGTCACTCAGATAGATGCCAGATTGGAATTGAAGGCCAAGGACAGATAAAATGTCAACTCCCAGCAGAGAGAGCATTTCCCTAAGTAGCCATAAGAGGGCGCGTCTGACACAGAGCTACTGATGATCAATAGGAATGGGTAATTGCCAGCTGCAGTTCCCAGTGCCACCTCCAGGGGCGCCATCTCTCCATATCGCTAAACTAGCTTAGGCTGCAGATCAGGGTAGGCTGGGCTGATTCTAGGGGGCTCTCCCATAAGCTCTACAAGTAGGGGGACCACAGTGGGCTGGAGGCCAGAAGCTCTTTCTCAGGTGTCTGTTGCTTGTGTTGTCACTCAGCAACTTCCCCTCCATGCTGGGGAATACATGTTATTGGATGTGTCTCACCCCTGATGAGGTAGGGCTCCAAATGAGAGTTAATTTGATTTCTTCACTATGACATCTCCTATATCCAGGTGTTTGTGCAGCAAATTTATACTCACTTCTTACATAATGTGTATAATATACTGACGGATACAAATGTACAGACTCCATTTTCCCAGTATTTCCATTACACAGGGCCTAAGGAAATGGCCTTAGGGAAACATCTAGGGAAGCGATGGGCTGATTTGGTCTTACCAGAAATAGGAAACTGCATGGATGAGGACAGGCCTGGCCTCCAGGGGCCATTCTGGGGACCCCAAGGTAGGACATTCCAGAGCTATGCAGCAGCTCAGTGCTGCCAGCTCCCTGTCCCAGGATCCGCAGACTGCTGCAGATGTCCCTGGCACTTCTTACTGCTTATTAAGATGAAAACATTTAATAAAACAGACCACATGTTTGTCCCTCAGAGGGCCTGAGGTCCAAGAGCTGCCAAGGATACTAATTTCTGTTTATTTCAATGCTCCGGTGGGCGTGTTTCTTGTCTGCTTTCCCTGGAAATGGGCTTGCAGCCTGGAAAGCAGAGAGCAATGATGTGAGACAGAGCTGTGTTTATTGCTAAATGAAAAGCAGGAAGAAGGTCACTTCATCTCTTGATAATGCAATGAGAAGGGCTGCTCCCCCACCCACTCATGCTGAGTAAGATCACACATGTCCTGCAGTTTAGATTTCCTGCCTGCCGGCACCTGATATCTGGACCACATTTCAGGACCCCACGATCTACAGCCCACCACACTAGCACCAGATGGAGTTTATAAATAATGGAACATAAACGTTTAAGCTGGGTGAGAGCTTAGACCTCCTCCCTTCCCCCATTTTATAGAGCACTATGGCAGGCCCAGAGCATTCATGCTATGAGTTGAATACAATTCTCTCAACCCAAAGGTTCAGGTGCTAGAAGCTTGTCCCCAGTGTAAGAGCATTAAGAGATGGTAGGTCTGTTGGAGGTGTGGTGGAAAATCATTAGGGCATTGGGGAAGCCACTCTCACAAAGGACTAATATCCTCTGAAGGGAATGGAATAGTACTTGTGAGAATGTATTGTTGCATCCCCTTCCCTGCTCCATTTGCTTCATCTCTCTCCGTCTCTTGCACATACTCCAACTATGTGATACTGTCCTCTAGGCTGTGATACGTAAGAGGTTCTCACAAATAAAACCCTTTTCTTGACCAAGTATCCAGCATCAGGTGTTTTGTTACAGCCATACAAAATGAGAGTGAGTTGCCCAAATGATCTGCAATGGCAGATGTTATTCCTTGTCCAGCCCATTGCTCTCTCCTACCTCACGAAGCTGGGGGCACGTGAAGCCTCTGAAGTTGGTTTCAAGAAACAGATTGAAGACTACTGCTACATAGAAGGAAAATAAAGAAACCCAGAGACCACTTCTATTAGTCCACATGCACTTCACCTGTGTGCTGCCTCTTCCCATTTCTTAACATGAACCTCCACACAGAGCAGTTTTCAAGCACACAGAGGATTTAAACGGTCCATACAGCTTGCCACAAAAAGACTACTTGGTAAATTCCAGAGAATCAGTATCACACAGATCATTTCTCAGAACATAATGCCAAAACTTCAGAAATGCATAATGAAGCCAGGGTGGTGGCCCATGCCACTGTATGGAGTCCTTCACTGGGAGGGGCAGGGGCAGGAGGACAAAGGGCTCGAAGTCAGACTGAACGCACCTAAAGGACAAAATGAAATCTAAAGAGCTATAGGCATATCTCAAGTGTGAGGCTCAGTTTTCAATTCCCAGTATTTTCAAACACACACACACACACACACACACACACACACACACACACACACACACACACACACGGAACTACAAGTCAGGAGGGAAAAATGAAAAGACCCTGGTTGAAAAGTCAGCAATAAAAATTCAGTCAGCTGTAAGGTCCCGCTTTTCCTCTGACAGATTGGGATCAAGGTGAGAGTCAGCTGTCAAGAGGGTACTTTATCAGAACAGGGGTTAAATGCAGCAAATACACAACCTGCCATCGCACTATCCTTGTGCTGGGTGAATTATCACAAAGATGACTCAGGGAACACGTGGGAAGATGCAGTTACCAGTGTTGCCATGATGTTTGCGTAGCCAGGGTTGAGTCAGTACACGTGTTTACCCTTAAGAAAAATGAACGGTAGCACATAGTGCATGCACTCAGTGAGGTCTTTGTAGCAACAGGAAGTAATGAATTTGGTGTAAATATACATCATGTGTGGGCTTTTGTTTGTGTCTGTAAGGGAGCGTGGACTCGGGGCCTGGCTGCTGTCCCTGTTTTGTTTGTTTGTTTGTTGTTGTTGTTGTGCTCAAGGTCTATACTCTACTTCTTGAACCATAGCTCCACTTCTGGCTTTGTGCTGCTTAGCTAGAGATAAGACTTTTCTGTCTGGGTCTGCAGGCTTTTAAAAAACACAGACCCAACCTCTGCCAGTGGCTCCTGCTTCTAATCCTAGCTTCTCAGAAGGCTGAGATCCAGAGAATCATCACTCAAAAGCCAGCCCAGGCAGAAAAGCCCATGAGTTCCCATCTCCAAAAATAATCAGTAGCCACATGCTGGTGACTCACGCCTGTAATCCTAGCTACTCAAGAGTTTGAGATCTGAAAATCATGGTTCAAAGCCAGTCTGGGCAAGAAAGTGTTTGTGACTCTTATCTCCAATTAAGCAACCAAAATCTAGAAGTGGCGCTGTGGCTCAAGTAGTAGAGTACTAGCCTTCAGCATAAAAGCTCAGGCCCTGAGTTCAAGCCTGGCCCCAGGAGCCACATAAAAACAAACAAAAATAACCAGCAAAATACTAGGCAGGAGTTGACAGAGCATCACCCAAGCTGAAAAAGTGAGGCCCTGAAGAAAACAAAAAACAAAAAAAACAAACTTTTAATCAATAGTATTTGATAATTGTTTGTAAATGCATATAGGGTTAGGAATGTAGCCCAGTGGCAAAGAACTTCCCTAGCATGTATAAAGCCCTCAGTTCTGCTTTCAGTATTGAAAAAGGAAAAAGGAAAAAAAACCTCACAAATAGTATGTGCTTCATCAAGACACACCGAAAAATAATATGGACAGCAAGCACAATGCCATGGTTGTCAAGTAGGAGTAGAGAACAAGAAAGGAGAATGACAATAAAAGGGAATCACAGGAAAAAAAGAGGAAAGTTTGCTAGAAAATGCCTTGAATGAAAGACTATGAGTAATTTAGCCTTCTGCACCTGGGGCCCAAACTAAAGGAAAAACAAGGCAATGAAGGCAAAGGTTGATGGGCTTGTCGGAAGCTGGAAAAATGACTTCCAAGCTGTGAACAGCTTGAGTGCAGAACATCACCCTCCTTGAAGGCACATTTTCTTCCCCATGGAGAGGGATGGAGCAGGGAGTTGGCACCCAGGGCCCGGGGCTTTGAGGGCCTGGCTGTAGCAATCCACCTTAGATTACACAGAGATTCTCAGCAGAGCACTATCAGGGTCTACAGGGAATTAAGCTCCAATGTTCATCCCTGGGCGCCCACTGGGAAATGACAGAACAGCTCTTCCCTAAGGCTGCAAGAGGTCAGAAGTGGCCCAGGAAGGATGGTACCAACATAAGACCAAGCACATAAGACCAAGCCAGCCAGGGTGCCAGGACTCCTAGCATAGAGGGTGATGTCAGGGAAGCTGCTAGGAACAGAAATGGTAGCCCCTACCATTTAAAGCCAACACAGGGTCATAGTCATCCCTAGGTGTGTGTAGAAGATGGCTTTCTGGACCCCAAGAGAATGTTCAAGTACCTTGGGGGGCGGGGAGAAGCAACGTACTTGCATATAACCTACATGCAAATACACCCTGAACATTTTAAACTGACTCTCCGTTAGTTCTAATATCTCACACAAAGTATAAATAGTGGCTATCCTGCATTGTTTAGGGAATAATGCTAAGAAACAAAATATGTATCCAATTCATAGGCCTCAGCACATTCTCAATTCTTGACTGGTTGAATTCAAGGATGTGATTCCCCAGAGGCAGACTGGCAGGACATTAACCACACCTTCTACGTTGTTGTTGTTGTTGTTATTAGCCAGTCCTGGGGCTTGAACTCAAGGCCTGAGTACTGACCCGGAGCCACTCTGCTCAAGGCTAGCACTCTACCACTTGAGCCACAGCACCACTTCTGGCTTTTTCTGTGTATGTGGTACTGAGGAATCAAATCTAGGGTTTCATGCATGCTAAGCAAGCACTCTACCACTAAGCCACATTCCCCACCCCACCTTCTGTTATTAAACATTCTCCTCTAACACTGTACAGTGGTCTAATAGGCCACATGCCAGTTGCTTTGCTGACTGCTCAGATCCATGCCATCTCTACCCTGTATCACCTTCACCAACTTGCTTCTTGCTGTGTTCAGCCACTAAGAAACAAAGGTAAGAGGAAGATGATATACATCAGCACCCACCACACAGCTCTGGTTCCTACCTCCACCCCCAGCTCTCACACACTGACCTAACACAGCGGAATAGAAAACAGCAGCAAGCAGCTAGTGTGTGTGTGTGTGTGTGTGTGTGTGTGTGTGGTGTCCTGTAAGCTAGTGTGTGTATGTGTGTGTGTGTGTGTGTGGTGTCCTGAAGCTAGTCTGTGTGTGTGTGTGTGTGTGTGTGGTGTCCTGCAGCTAGTGTGTGTGTGTGGTGTCCTGCAGTGTGTGTGTGTGTGTGTGTGTGTGTGGTGTCCTGCAGCTAGTGTGTGTGTGTGTGTGTGGTGTCCTGCAGCTAGTGTGTGTGTGTGTGGTGTCCTGCAGCTAGTGTGTGTGTGTGTGTGTGTGGTGTCCTGCAGCTAGTGTGTGTGTTTGTGTGTGGTGTCCTGCAGCTAGTGTGTGTGTGTGTGTGTGGTGTCCTGCAGCTAGTGTGTGTGTGTGTGGTGTCCTGCAGCTAGTGTGTGTGTGTGTGTGTGTGGTGTCCTGCAGCTAGTGTGTGTGTTTGTGTGTGGTGTCCTGCAGTAGTGTGTGTGTGTGTGTGTGTGTGTGTGTGTGTCCTGGGCACTGAGCTAGCACTTTACCCCCTGAACCATAGCTCCACTTCCAGCTTTTCTGATGATTAATTGAAGGTAAGAGTCTCACAGACTCTCCCAAACAGGCTGGCTTTGAAGCACAGTCCTCAGATCTCAGCTTTCCCAGTAGCTAGGGTCATAGGCATGAACCAGTGGCGTCCAGCAGGGCAGCAGGTGCTCTTGATGATGTAGTTTGGGTCTGCTACTCTGACCTGTTTCCTTCCTTCAGTTCTCCCATCACTTATATAATCAGCTCACGGTAATAAAATGTTTGTAGTAACTAGAGGTAATTATTTCCTAGCTGGAACCTGAAATAAGATGGATAGACCCATTATATGGGCAGTTTCTCTTTTTAGTTCTCATAAGCTCTATCATAGTAGATATCCTTAGAGCTAAATATAGTTCCTCACCACAAATTTCTACACTATTTCCCCTTGTAAATGTGCTATACTGGTTGGGATTTCTACTAACGAGAATGCTCCCATTATCTCACCAATTTATCATAAATACAAGACCTAATTTTCATTTATCTCCCATCACTGCTAATCCCCACCCCCCTCTCTTTTGGCCAGTCCTGGGGCTTGAACTCAGGGTCTCAGCAGTGTCCCTGAGCCTCTCTGTGCTCAAGACTAGCACTCTACCACTTGAGCCTCGGTGCCACTTCCGGCTTTTTCTGCGTATATGGTACTAAGGAAAACCCAGGGCTTCAGGCATGCTAGGCAAGCACTCTACCACTAAGCCACATACCCAGCCCCACTGTTCATTTCTTAACCTTGCCTGTCTAACTCAGTTATTATCAAGCAACATTGTCAATGTCAATGGGAATCACTAAGGTCCTCTGGGAAATTCACTTCCCGGTTGTACATTTTATTGGGGAGGGAAAAAGGCTGGTGGGGAGAGAACAGAGGAAGGTGCTTTATGGATGGTCACAGGAGGCCTATGTGTCCTGAAAGTGAGACCAGCTGGAGGCCCTGGAGGAGGCTAACTCAAGTCCTGCTCCTTGAGCAGGAGATGCTGGCTAGCCATGGTTTCTAGTAGTGACAATGCAGGGCTTGAGGATAGCCCAGAAGTCACCATCCAGTTCCATTTGGACTGGGTTTCTGAGAAGGGAAATATCTGGGATCAAACCACGTTTTATCGACAAGACTGTAAAACACATGCAGGTTGGCCTTCATTAACACAGGGTCCATATTCACAGATTCACTCAATCAACTTCAGAAGTATTTGGGAAAATCTACTGCATCTGAGAGAGGGAAGAGACCACAGTCAAGAATCCAAAGTGTATCCTACAAAATTAAGATGAGTGAGGGCAGGGGTGGGTAGTGAAAGGAATGGGTAAGAATATTGAAAGGGGTGACATTGATCGAGATATATTCTATTCATAAACTGTTTTTTTTAATGGCAACTCCTTTGTACAACTACTTAAATAAAAAAAAATACTTAAACATGGAAAATCGCTCCAAGATATCGCATCTGTATTAAACACACACAGATGGTATTCTTGTTCTCCTAAATTATATAGAATGACTACATTGTTTTAGGCATTATAAGTCATTCCAAACAATTTAAATACTGGAGTTATGTTCATAGGCTGTATTTTATGTAAGGGGCTTAAACATTCATGGATATTGGTTCAGGCGGATAATACAAGCAATTCTACTTGCATCCCATGATGCATCTAATCAGCATCAGGGCACCCGATTCATTCATTCATTAGACTAGCCAAGGAAGGCACCCACACTTCATTCTATACTCTTACATGCACGCGTTTTGTTCAGATCACACACTGAAGACTTCGGAAAATGTTAAAATTTATTAATCATAGGTAACACCACATAGTTAATTCAACTAGTTCTCTATTGTACACAGTGACATCATCTTCACAAGACTGAAAGCTCAAGGATTTGAGATGCAGTGTCCGGCACATCCCGGTCAGACTGAGATCCACTGGATGTACACTGAGCAGAGAAGCATCAGCTAGGGGCTATCCGAGTAGTGCTAGGAACACAGTCAACATGCGTAGTCCAGATTGGACCTGATTGGAAGCCAACAGCACAATACTTCTTTGACAGCCACCCACCCAAACATCTCTACCTCTCAAAATAAGTGTAATACTTATAGATGGTACCTAATTTAAAAAAAGTAAAATTTATTTAAAAACTTAAGAATAAATTAAGTTAAAATTTATCTGTATTTCATGTGTATCCTTTAGGGAGCCATAAATGTGCACATGACTTGTGGCCTTCATTGTAGCTGGAGGCACCAATGTTTTAGGTCAATAATTACAGATGAGGGCAAAGGAACTACATCAGACAAGCAAAGCAAGCCTGGAATAAAGGAGGATGTGTTAGTTCTCTTTACTCTATGCTTCCTAGAACCCGGGTGACTTTTACCTTGTTCAAAAACCAGCCAATAACATTATTTTAACTTAGCCAAAAGTTAAAATACTGTGCAAAAACATCGGTGCAAATTAAGTGAGTTTCTATCTTCTTTCCTTTTTGATCCTTGTATCCTATTTCATAGTGTTACAAGGTTATTACTTCTCAATCAGGCTGCATCCAGGCTTCATGTCTGTGGATAGCTGAGGGCAGACGTGGGCAAATGAAGTCAGAATTAACTGTGCTCTTGGAAAGTAGAGTATGGGTGCTTTTATGCCACTCCCATCTCTGCCAACAGTGTGAAATAAATAATGTGTATAAAAAAAATAAAAACAGATCAGCAGATCGATACCAGCACAGTCCAGGGAAGCAGAGACACAACAGTTGTTGTACAACATTTACAAAACAAACCCTAGGTGAACTTTGCTAGGAGGACACAAATACCTCCCCCCAAAATGTCATCCCTGAGGTTTCATTTGGTTTGGCTGTTTAATTGCTCCATTTTGGTTTGTCGGCGATGAACACATACATTTTTAATATAAATTTTTGGTGGGCTTTTATCTCATCAGCTTTAAAAATACTACTTACTGATTGCCCTAAGAATAAAGAATAAAAGCTGCTAAGCATTGAGTATTTTTGAAATGATTCCTTTGGTTTCCTTTGGGTAACACGTGACACGTAATATACCCAGGAAAATCTCTTGACAGAGCAGCCAGTTTGCTGTGGTTTCTTCAATCCATTGCCAGCCTCTGTCTCCATCCCGACTTCCCACGCATTCCCCATACTGTAAAGGAAGGAGCAACCAGAAAGCTGACCTTTGCTAGTCACTCACCCGGAAGAAGTTTCTTTCTCTTCCTGTGGGCAAATGAGGTATTTCTAGTCAGTACCTTTGCCTCACATCTTTAACTACACTGATCTACTAATGAGGCCAAGGGTGAGGAGATCATGCTTACCTATATACACAACAAATGAACATATAAATACAATACATATGAATTAACCATTACACAACAAAGGAGTACACCTACTTCATGAGCTAAATAAATTTCAAACATAAATTAAAGTGAAAATACAGTATTTCTCCACTTTTGTAGGGGGGGAAAAATTAAACAAACAAAACTCAAAAGCTCCCCCTCTCCCAAGGGTCCAAGGCTCATGGGTAATACAGGAGGTCACGCTGTGGTATGACGAAAAACTCTCTTGTGGGATGTGGCAACTCTTGGCTTTGGTTTCACTATCCAGCTGTGGGGTGGCCGATTCCAGAAGCACAATCTGGAACCCGCCGAGCAGTACTTTTACAGGCAAGTTGTGAAGAGCTGAAGCCACTCATCCATGGCTCCCCCTCCCTTCCCCCCCATCCCTCCCTCCATCTGCCTGCAGAAGATCAGGCTTGAGTCATTAGTGGAGATCTCCCAAATCTCTGATGAGACTAGCAGCATCAGAGCTTTCCACCTAGAAATGTCCCCTTCAGCTCCAAGGTGGAGCAGCCAGGATCTTCCCCAGTCTCCACTCTGTAGGAATTCTGCCAGGGGGATGGCTAAAACCTTTCCAACTACTTTGAAGGTTTAAGAGAACCAATGGGAATGGTTGTGACCAGTGTGAACAAATCCTTTCTTCTGTGTCTCAGGAAGGCCCAAGGCGTGGGTACCGAACTACGGTGAGAATACAGAGACAAAACCCAGTGCAGTGGAGTCCTGTCTGCCAAGGAAAAGCTGGGGGACTGTCTCTGACACAAGAGGACGACACCTTTTAATTTAAAACAGGGAAGAGGGGAAGGAGAGAAGTCCCTTCCGGTTTCTATCGCTGTCCGGCTTCCCGGATGCGGCAGGCTACAGCAGTGATGAGAGCTGCTCCCTTTCCGCTGCCATCCTCAGACTCCAAGAAAGACACATCACACTTGGGAGCCAGGTCCTTGACTGTCTCGTGCATGACTTTGGCAAAGCTGGAAAAAGGGGAAGACACACACAAGAAAAAGAAAAATGCACCTTAGTCATGACTGGGTTGTGTCCTCAGAGGGGAGACCCTCAGAAACAGATGCTGGAAACTCAGGGATAAGTCAGAGGATAAACAGGTCAAATGCTACAATGTAGCAAATCTTCAAAGGTATTGTGTGTCAGGACACTGAGGCTTAGAATAATACCCCCAACTTCTAACAAGACAGTGGGCAATCCTGGTGAGCTATGCTCTTAAAGGAAATCAGTGAAAGAGAGTTTCAACCAAGGGTGGCAAGACACTCCTATCAGCCCAGCATTAGGAAGAAGAGGCAGGAGAATCATAAACTCAGTGCTACCCTGCAGTACATAGAAAGGCCCTGTCACAAGGAAAAAAAGGGGGGGGTGGAAGATGAGAGAAGCAAAGCAGTAATAAGGGGAAAAAGAAAGATGGAGAGAATGTACTCAACTTACTGTATCCCCCTCTGTAAGGTATCTTCACAATAAAAAAAATATTTAAAAACAAAGAAAAAAAGATGGAGAAAAGACATTTGGGTACTTCTATACTGAGGAGGTGGGCCAGCGTTGCGGGCTAGGGGCTCTGTCATGACCACGCTTCTGTAGAAGCATGAGCACAATCTCTGACAATATATAAACATGTGGAATGGTGACATTCCAAGGAAACTTTACTTACAAAAGCAGTCAGTATGTGCCCCAAACTACAAAAAATAAAATAAAAAATAATAATCATCCTGCTTGAGTTCAAGCATATATTCCAAAATATGTTTACCACACCACTCACAGCAGCATTGTTTCTAATAGTCAAAATCTTTTTTTTTTTTTTTGGGTCCAGTCATGGGGCCTGAACTCTGGGCCTGGGCGCTGTCCCTCAGCTCTTCAGCTCAAGGCTAGCGCTCTACCACTTGAGCTACAGTGCCACTTCCGGCTGTTTTTTTTTATTTTGCTTATGTGGTGCTGAGGAATCGAACCCAGGGCCTCATGCATGCAAGGCAAGCGCTCTACCACTGAGCCAACTTCCCAGCCCTAGTCAAAATCTAAAAATGAGCCAGGTGCCAGTGGCTCAGGCCTGTAATCCCAGAAACTCAGGAGACCTGAAGATCACAATTCAAAGCGAGCAAGGCCAGAAAAGTCTCTGTGAGACTCTTATCTCCAATTAACCAATCCAAAACCAGAAGTGGAGCTGTAGCTCAAAGTGATAGAAGGTGAACTCTGAGCAAAAGCAGCTCAAGGACAGAGCCCAGGCTCTGAGTTCCAAACCCCACACAACCAACAATAACAACAACAAATCTTAAAATGAAAGAAGCATCACATGAACAGTAAAAGCGATGGTAATTCACTTATTTGAAAGTCTGAGATTCAGTCACCCAACCACATATTTCTGTGAGTGTGTCTCAAAAACAGTGTACTAGTAAACACCTACGTGAGATGCTGAGGCAGGATGCAATGCTTGAGTTCTGGGAGTTTAAAATCAGCCTGAGCAACATGGTGAGATCTTGTCTCAAGAGAAACAAGTAGGGGCTGGGAAGGTGGCTCAGTGGTAGAGCGCTTGCCTTGCATGCATGAGGCCTGGGTTTGATTCCTCAGCACCACATAAGCAAAAAGAAAAAAGCTGGAAGTGGCGCTGTGGCTCAAGTGGTAGAGCGCTAGCCTTGAGCTGAAGAGCTGAGGGACAGTGCCCAGGTCCAGAGTTCAGGCCCACGACTGGACCCCCCAAAAAAAGATAAACAAGTAAAACTAAATAAGCTGGTGCCCGTGGCTCATGCTTGTAATTCCTAGCTACTCAGGAGGCTGAAGATCACAGTTTGAAGCTAGCCTTGGCAGGAAATTCCATGAGACTCTTCCAAAAAGCTGGAAGTGGAGCTGTGACTCAAGTGGCAGCGTATCTGCCTTGAGCAAAAAGGCTCAGGGACACCACCCAGTCCTTGAGTTCAAGCCTCAAGACTGGCCAAAAATACATAAATAAAATTAATTAATAACATAAATACTGTGTGAGAAAAGCCAACCACAGAAGAGATGTCACGTAATTCCACCATGACAAGTTCCACAATACATAAGCAAAACTATAACGATATAGATGTATACATAGGTACATGGGAAAAACAGATACACCCAACACAGCACTTCTTCCTAGAAGTGCAGAGTGAGGGTGCAGCTGGGCGGGGTCAGAAGGAGCTCCAAATGCCCGTGAAACTCGGGCCTGCTTCTGATTGATTTGTCTTCAAACTGTAAACATGAAAAGAACCGCTTTGTGATCTGCTATGGAGAGAGAAGGGAAAGAACGGAGGTGCAGAAGAATATAAGACAGATGAGACAGGGCGGCCGGGTCCGGTACTCACTGAGGATGGAGCTTGTAGAGGGTCCCGTCCACACCCACTGTGACTTTGAGGGTGTCCAGCCCCCGGTTTTCTCGTATCTTATCCACCACGGCAGCCATGCCTGCGCCACAGAGCTGGGCCGCCCGCCTGGCCACCACGGTGCACACCTCCTTGACGATGATGCTGTCATCGCAAGTGCTCTCGAGGCCCAAGTGGCGGAGGATGGCGCGCACCTGCAGCAGGGCCAGGCAGTCGCTGAGGTGGGAGAGAATGTAGGTCAGTCATGCAGATAAGACTCTGTGGCCTCCCTGTCCAGAGCCCACCCAGAGTTCTGGAAAGCTGAGCCCCAGGGGCTCACACTTGTAATCCTAGCTCCTCAGGAGGCTAGGATCTGAGGATTGTGGTGCAAAGGCCAGTCCAGGCAGGTGCCTGGGATCAAGTAGTAGAGTACCAAGCCTGAACAAAAAAGGTAAGGGGACAGCAGCCAGGCCCTGCATTAAGGCCCAGGACCAGCACCAAAAACAAACAAATAAATAATTGGGGGGTGGGGGTGGGAGAGAGCTGGTCCTGAACACAGCAGTGTTCATCCCACTGAAGCACATCGACTCTTCCTCAGGGTAACAGGTGAGTGAAGAGACGGCTCCTCATTCTACTTTACCTACCCAGGGAGAGCACTGCTACTACAAAACGGATTACTGAAAGCAGAAAGCAATTCACTGCGGATTCAACTCATTTAGAAATATCAAAGACAGTGGCAATGGCAGCAAGTGGCCATTTTCCAGTTGCGAAGCTGTTTTCACATCCTTTCTCTTGTTGCTGTCAGTGGGTCCACAGGACAGGCATTAATTAACCAGCATTGGACTCCTGCTTACTGTCTGCATCTGTTTGGGCATTACTTATGAAACAGATGTAAATAAACATCACAGGAAGAAAATAAAAACTCTGACATAAAAGGAACTACTTTAGAAAACTGGAATCACATTCTCGATTATCCACAGACAGGCAAGCTAGAACATTTTCTCTCTAGTCACTGGTACAGACACCCTAGAGGTGCATTTGTGTCAGCCGTCTGTTTCCTGGTATATGGCCTGAGAGTAATGGCAGCATTAATCTTTAAAGGGCTCTGAAATGCACATTCTAATTTGGAGCAGAATTTTCTGCCTTGGACTAAGGGGGGGAAAGAGGGTTGCTCTAATGAGCTGCCTCACTACACACTTCTGCATTGTCTGACTATCCCATCTGGACTTGATCCTTATCACCCAATTACTGGAAGCCAGCAGGTAGGAAAGCCCGCCAAGCTGAATACAGATGCTTTACTTGATACCTTCCTCTGTGCTTTTCCAGTTACATCCTAGGAGCAAGTATCTCTCTAGCTTTCATATATGATGGAAACACAACAACAGTTTTCATGACCTCACATCATGTTCAGTCTTTTGTACAAATGTCACGTGAAAATGGGGGAGCCATCTGTGCTTTAGCTGAGTATAGTGGCTCACGCCTGTAATCCTTACTACTTGGCAGACTGAGAGAGGGGGTTGTGGTCTGAGGCCAATGCAGGCAAATTTGTAAGACTCCATATCTCAATCAATTGTTGGGTGTGGTAATGAGCACCTGTTATCCCAACTACTGGGGAAACACAATGGCTGGGTGTAGATTCACACTCCTGTCATCCCCAGCAACATAGGAAAGCACAAATATGAGGATCACAGCCCAGGACAGCCCAGCTTAAAATGCAAGACCCTACCTTGAAAATAACCAATGCACAAAGGAGCTAGAGGCATGTCTCAAGTGGTAGAGGCCCTGAGTTCAATTCTTAATACCACCAACTACCACTACCAACAACAACAACAAAAGTGAGCTTTGTTTGTGAAAGCCACTTGGGTCTTGAGCTGTGGAAATCCTTTTATCTTTTCTCTCTGTGAGGAAAAAAAGAAGGATATACATGGTCCTACCTTACCCAGTCCTTGCTTTCTCACCTTTCAATCTGAGACAGGAACTTGGTTTCAAAGATTCCCCGAGTCTTGAGCCGCTCTGAGATGCGGCCACGGAAGAGCAGCCCACGCTTAGTAAAGTCGATGAGGATGTTACGGACAATCTCACCCAAGTACATGCCGCTGATCATTTTCTCAAACCTGCCAGGGGGACAATGTTCAAGCAGTTTAGCAGGAAAGGTGTTGGATGTGCTGAGAAAGAACAGAAAAAGAGGACAGAAGATGCCCCTTGATGGAAAGGAATTGGTTCCCTTGGGCAAAATTCTCAAGAGTCCTCTCATGCTGACCCACCACTTTCAGCAAAATAGATCACAGGGTGTCTGAGGTTCACAGGGCTTCCTGAGATTGGGCCCCACCTGGGCTCATTTCCTTTGCAAAGGCTTATTCCCTTGAGAAGAAAACAAACCCCACCATGCTTCCAGGAACAGCAGGGGGGGGGGGCGGGAGAGCAGGAGAAGTTTGTCCTTGATCTCACTAGGAAGTTTGCATGCTTTCTCCTAGACCTAGTCGTTTTTAAGCAACTACTGTCAACAGCAGCCCACTGCCCTGATCCCTAGAAGTGAGCATGGACATGTTTGAGCATCTTTGAACCCTGCATAGAATCTCTTAAAAAAAAAAAAAAAAACACAAGGACTGGAAAGGTGGCTCAGTGGTAGAGTAACTGCCTTGAATGCATGAGGCTCTGGGTTCAATTCCTTATCACCACATAAGCAGAAAACTCCAAAAGTGACACTGTGGCTCAAGTGCTAGCCTTGAGCTGAAAGAGCTGAGGAACAGCACCTGGGCCCAGAGTTCAAGCCCTACAACCCCCCCCCAAAAACACACACACACAAAACCAAAGCTACCAGTTTCAAATATACCCCACCACAACTGATTATTTATTGATTGCTTGATGGTCCTGGGGCTTTACCTTGGGGCCTGGGTTCTGTCCTTGAGCCTCTTTGTGCTCAAGGCTTATGCTCTACTACTTGACCTACAGCACCACTTCTGGCTTTTGCCGAGTAGTTTGTTTGGGATCGAAGTCTCATGGCCTTTACTGATTGAACTGGCTTCGAACCACAATCCTTAGATCTCAAACCTCCTAAGTAGCTAAGATTATAGGCATGAGCATGGTCCTGGATAATGCAGTTATGACACTATAGATAATATCATTCTAATGGGAAATGAGTTTGATCTAGGCCTGCCTCTTAGTTCAGAGCCTCTACTACCTCCTCTGGGCTTGGTGATGCTGGAGGCCACTTTTCCCATTCTACCAGTAGAGGGTACTATATGCAGAATGGAGACACAGGAGAAAAAGTGCCTCCCAGCACTACTTATTTATCCTTAATCCAGGGTTAAGCAGATGGTTCTACCTTTATCTGTTTCCTTGTAGTTCAGACTTAAGGCTCTTAACACTCCCCTGCCTGTTCTCCCAGGCTTCTGGGTAAGAACTGCTAACATTTATTCACTCAAACTTTCCAGATGAATTTGACAAGAAAACTTTTCAAAGAAGTCCTTAGCACCTAAAGAGAACAAGCATCCTGGGAAATGCTGCAGTGGCAACTCAGATCACCAGCTGGGGTCCACTTCTGGGATGCCAGGCCCACCACACACAGTTGGGTGCCTACCTCTGTTTGCCTGCGTTGAGAGAGAGCTCATCCACAGCCACATCAAACTCTGTGCGGAAGTCATCCAGGCATCCATTGTCCCCAAAAGCCCCCCACTCCATGTTGACGCACATCCGTCCCTCCTCTCCATCCACCAGCTCCACGTTGCGCATCTCCTCCATGTAGCAGGCATTGCTGCCTGTGCCTGCCAATCACAGAGCACCGGGCTTCAATCAGCATCACCCTCCCATCCACCTAGGGATGTTCCTCCCCACATGGGAAGGCCAGGAGTGTCCTTACCAACGATAAGACCAACTTCACAGTGAGGGTCCTCATAGCCACAGGTCATCATGGTTCCGACTGTATCATTCACCACAGCAACCACATCTAAGTCAAACTCCTGAGGCGGAAACAGACAGTTTAATCCACAAGGGAGCCACAGCATTCTCCTTTCAGACATGTCTAACCAAGATTTCTATGTGTGTAAAGCCTATTGCATATGGCATGGCTTATTCTCTCATTCACTCAGGCATCTACTCAAATGTGCCCACTTCAGAGACACCTCCCTGGATAGTAGCCTTCAGGTGCATCTGCTCTCCACTTTCCTCGTCCAACTTTACTTTTCTTTATAGCCCCTAACAGTAACCCCACCACCACTACCACATCCTGGGCACAGAATAAAACTTCCTTGGAGTCCTTCCTGACTCTTGATGTCCAGAGCAGGGCTTGATGGACAGCAAATACTTAACTATTTATGAGTGATAAGTTAATGTTCCCCCAACCAAAGCAACCACACTCAAATGTTGCCCCCAACTTCTGAACACGTGGATTATTTCAGATATCAGGGAATGGATGCACAGGGCCTTACCATACCACGGCTCTCTCACCTCTCGCCGGTGAATTGCTTCCTTCAGCAAGGTGACCACATCCTCGCCCTCACAGCCAGACGCCTTGAAACCCTTTGTCCACTTGAGCAGGATGCTCTAAAATTCACACATGCACATGGAGGAGACATCAGAAATGGATACCCAACCATTCCTGAATCCCATTCTCCTCCCAGCTCAGACAGATTCCTGGGAATAGCCAGTCATCTCATCCACAAATAACGCTAAACTTGCTTCTAAGATACTGACAACTTAGATTTACTGACTACTGCCTGGACTACTGACTATGCTGTGCACCTAGGCTAAGCACATCACCTGTGTTACATCATTTAATCCTTGCAGCCACCCTGTGGAACATTACCCAGGATCACACCCACCATACAGGTAACTAAGCCACTGGGATACCTCATCTAAGACCTACAGTTTGAAGAGAGGAACAGGGCTCTCACCAAGGCCTGCGGGGTCCATCTGCAATATGCAGAAGCCCCTATACACGTGTTTTCTTGCTACACTAACTAGTGTACCCTGTTCTCATCCTGTATTCACATAACAAAGGCCAATTGTGGGTCTCTGAATTTCTAGACTGCAGTATGAAACAAACCAATGCCTTGTCCATAGCTAGCAGGAAGCACATCCTACCCCCATCCCCTCCATTTGTCAGTCAGGAGTCCCTCCAGGCTCCTCAGAATCCATTAAAGATGCAGGCTCATCTTTAATGCGCCTTTTGCGGTGTCACAGGGTCATCACACAGGTCATCTGCCCATCAGCTCTGCACATGGAACAGGTGTTTATTCCCCAGAGCCTTCTGTACTGTGCAGCCATCAGCAACGAGCACATCAAGATCCCTTTCTCAACTTTCTAGGACAGTGGGTGGTGTGCCCAGAGTGGGCTCATACCACCAACTTGCATGGTTGTCTCAGGTTTGTTCATGGTTCATGCCCCACTGCCTGAGCATTTCTTTCATCAACCTGGATGTGTCACACTGTGGCTAGATCCCAAGAGACCCAGAAGAACAAAGCGTATCCCTGTGGAACCCTGTCTTACACACCCACATCCACACAAGAGTGTGCTTGTCTTTGCCCTTCTTGTATGCAAATCAGTCCTATCTCTGGCAAAAGTTTGCATTTGGCACTTTAAAGTTTATAGAATATCCAAATAACACCAACATCATTAAAAGTGCTCCTTATAATAAGACAACACCAGGCTCCAACAGCTGTGAGGCTTGCCCAAGGTGAGTGATGAGTAAATACAGCCAAAGGGCCCCCAGGTTGGTTTGTGTGCCTCCATCAGCAAGATGAGCTCACCAGAGCCAACAAGAGCCTTCTGCTTTGTTGGCTCTTAACTTTTATAGCTCTACACTTAACATCTGCTCCTTATAGGAACTCAGAACATATGGAACTCAGAACATATAGCACAGTGATCTGAAATCTTAACAATTCAGACAGAAACCGTTAATGTAACCTCCAGCTTGCCTGATGCGTTGGATAGCATCTGCTTAAAATTTTTAGGGCAAGGTACCAGTGGCTCACATCTATAATCCTAGCCATTTAGGGCACTGAGATCAGGAGGATTGTAGTTCAAGGCCAGCACAGGCAACAAACTCATGAGAACCCCACTTCAACCAATATCTGGACTTAGCTGTGTGCACCTATTATCCTGTCTACATTGGGAAGCATAAAACAAGCAGATCACTGTCCAGGTGTGGGCGCAGGTGAAAAAGCAAGATCCTACCTCCAAATAACAGGCATAAAAAATAGGGCTGGATGATGGGAATGTGGCTTAGTGGTAGAGTGCTTAAATAGCATGCATAAAGCCCTGGGTTCAATTCCTCAGTAGCACATAAACAGAAAAAGGCAGAAGTGGTGCTGTAGCTCATGTGGTGGTGCACTAACCATGAGCACAGAGAGGCTCAGGGACAGAGCCCAGGCCCGGAGTTCAAGCCCAAGGACAGGCAGGAAAAAAATAGGGCTGGAGGCATGGCTTAGTAGTACAGCATCTCCCTGGCAAGCTCCAAGGCCTACGTTTAAAACCAATCACACTCTCACCCCTACACACATAGGAAAAAGCCTGGAAGGATATATGCTGGCAAGTTTCAACCTGCAGCTTGCATATATGCTGGCTGTGACATGAAAGGATCAACTGCTCAAGCAACAGCACTCTTGACAATGAAGTCATCAGCTCAGATCCAAGCACTGCTGTTCAGTTCTCTTCCACTTTTCAACTAACTCATGTCCTGATCATCTAGAGCACCAGACTTTCACCCACCTGTTCATCCATCCAAGGCAAATTAAAGGGAATGAAACCATAGAATAACCAGTGCGTCGATACAATAAACAGATAATAAACCAGTGCATTGATACAATGAACAGATGCACAGAATAAACAGAAGGAAAACCTCCTGGGCCCCTATCAAAGGCCTACAGAGTAGGCGGGCAGAATCTGAGCACTGGGGTTTAGATGTGAAGAAACTAGAATTCAAATCATGGCTTGGCCATTGCTAGACTAGGTGGAGCAAATCACTCAGCACCACTGCAAATCATCTTCCTCTCTGTGGAATGATATACAAATACTTATTATATAGTCACTGTGTGGATTAAATGAGATAATGCACAAAGGAAGACAAGCATAGTATGTGCCACAGAGTACTCTAAACATGTGGCTTAATACTTTAATGAACCAGTCCCAAAGACTGGTGAACCCAAGCTAACCCACTTAATGAGCCTTGACTAAGGTAGGGTCTCCCTTCCTACCTTCCAATGGCTATTCATGACCTTGTTTCTTTGCTCTCAGCTCATCTTTGTGTGTGCTGACACTGGGGCTTGAACTCAGGGTCAGGGCCTGAACCCTGTCCCTGAGCTTCTTTAGGACACCTAAGCTAGCGTCCTACCACTTGAGCCACAGCTCCACTTCTGGTTTTTTTGTTAGTTAATTGGAGATAAGAGTCTTCATGGGCTTTCTTGACTTCAAACTGTGATCCTCAGATCTCAGCCTCCTTGAGTAGCTAGGATTACAGAGGGAGAGCCACTGGCACCTGGCTTCAGCTCAACTTTTGCTCCTGCTCCAAACTCGGGCTAGCTGATGGTCAGTAAAGCCCCCAAAAGAGTCCTCTAGGAAGGAACTGTTACCTCATCCAGGCTGTTCTGCTGGCAGGGGAAGGAAAAGGTGAAACCCAGAGGCAGGGACACACCCTTCATGCCCATGTACTCCAGGAAGTCGGCGATGCATTGGACGATGTGGTCAAAGAGCTGCAGGGAGAAGACGGGACGCTGAGGAAGGGGCTGCGGCCAGGGAAGGCTGCCTCCAGCAGCAGGGCCTTCCACCCAGAAGGAAGACAGGCTATCATGAGCCTGAGACGACACTGGCTCTCCAGGGCTCTGGGTGAGCAGAGAAGGTGCTATCTTTGAGGACAGGAAGGACTCTCAGGCTTTCCCAGGAGCCACGGGCCTCACCTCCTCCCCCGTGCCGTGCATGACCTCCTGCGGAATGGCGTAGATCTTGTTGTGCATCTCCACTCCTCTCCGCTTCCCGTTCCGCACACGAACCAGAAGGACCCGGAAATTGGTTCCTCCGAGGTCCAAAGCCAAGAAATCCCCTTTCTCTGAAGAGAAGAAAAAAGATGCTGGTTTATGCATCTTCCTGATAGCTGTTCATCCACAGAGGCCCACACTTCAGAAGGTGACGGAGTGGACAGAGCTCCAGCTAACAGCAAAGAAAGTCCTTCTGGCTCCTTGGTGGTTTTCAATGAGTTCCTATATTGGGCCTCAACTGTCAGAATGCACACAGGAAGTGGGGATATAGCTTCAAACTAAATGCACCATTTGTGCCAAATCAAATGTCACCCCGGGTTAGATTCTAGAATAAAACAGAAAAGTGCAATTCTTTAAGGGAACTTGAAAGGAAATTTTTAAAAATGAACAACAGTCTTTTGCTGGGCAATTCCGATGAGCTATAAGCTTCACATTTAGTCTTCCTCCCACCCTTAGGTAACCTCTTATGGAAGGTAAGCACAGACTGAACTCCAATTCTACCTGTAGAGCCTATACCAACCATGCTACACTGATCTCACAGATCATTTTCTCTGATCTGGAGAAAAACTGTTCGTAAGTTCTTAAGACTTTCACCAGAGGCAGAGGACTTTCCTCTGTGGACCATAGAGTCTGGAGCAACCACTCCATTTTGCCAGGGAAGAGGAAAGCCATCATAAACAATTTGTATTATAGATGAAGGGGGATAGCTGTATGCTGATAAAACTATTTACAAAAGTAAATCTAGGCTAAGTGCCAGTGCCTCACACCTGTAATCCTAGCTAGGTAGGAGGCTGAGATCCGAGGATCACAGTTCAAAGTCAGCCAGGTAAAATACCAGAGACACTTACCTCCTATTAGCCAGCAATAAATGGATGTTGAGCTGTGGCTCAAGTGGTAGAGTATTATAGCCTTGAGCAAAGAAAGCTAAGGAAGAGTACCCTGAGTTCAAGCCCCTCACTAAATAAATAAATAAGCAAGCAAGCAAACCAGGGCCAAATCGAAATCATGGAATACAGTTTATGGCCTGACACAGAATAATGTGGTAATCATGAGAGCTTATTCTGGGACCTGAACTGATGAATGTGAATTTCAGCTCTGACACTGTCTAGTTATAAAAACTCTATGTCTCTGTTTTCTGCCATATATACCAATTTGTTAATAAAATTAACTGCTAATCTTTAGTAGTTAACAAATAATAAATGGATTAACAAAAGTTAGAGAGAGAGTAGGTTAAGATTATTACTGTTTGCCTTTTTCAGAGGAAGCCCTTGTTGACTTTATGGACCACTAGAATTCTCTTAGAATAATGCAGCTGCAGAGACATGTCCTGGTTTAAACAACTAAGGAAGCCCTCCCTGAATATCAACACCATGGTAAAAAGCCTTCCTGGTGGCATCCCTGGTTTGTACCTGAGCCATCAGGGGTGGCACAAACATAGGTGGGCAGCATCTTCACAGGGGCAATGGCGTGAGTCTCCTTGCTCAGACCTCGCTCCATTTCCACCTTCATCCTCCTCTTCACCTCCAGAAGCTGCTCACGGCTCAGCTTGAGAGGTTCCAGGGTTTTCTGGCGGGCTCGGTGTTGGTCAGCCAGCCGGTAGGCCACCGCTGTCACCATAGCTGCTCCTTTGCCACTGCCGTCCTCAGAGCGGAGGAAGCGAACATCACAGTCAGGCACCAGCCGCCGCACAGTCTTATGAAGACGCTTGGCAAAACTACAGCCACCCAGGTGGGTAAGAGACAGGCATCCACAGTTAAAGTCAGTGGTATAACATGCTGGCGCTGAAGCCCACTGCCTCCCCCTAGCTGCTCTGAACTTCCTCTCTCCACTCTTTCCCACATCGTAGGCCACTATCTGATAACTCAAGCTAGTCAACTATGACCACCCTTGGCTGGGTTGATCCTCCACTGAAAGCAAAGAGTCCTTCTAACAAGTCACTGTCTCATACATGCAGTCACATGAAACCACCTGGTCCTCACTGATAGGGCCAGTAGGCCAGGCCACAGCCTGTGCACCCAATCAGGTGCAGCAAGCCACCACTAGGGAGCCTGACAGAATCTGATGGTGGCTATCCACCTGCTTTTCACATTCCATCCCCTACTGTATTTGATGCAGCCCTGGAAAGATCCCAGGAGAAAAGTTTGAAATGCCTTTTGTCTGACGTTTTGGCCTCTTTTCTCAGTTCCTGCCATGGATCCCAAAAATGTCTGAATAGAGCTGAAGACAATAGATTTGTTCATCAAGAAACTCTCAGGATGGTAGCAGCTTTGAGCCAGGAGCTTGCCACTCCATGTATGATCTATAGCGCAGCAACTTCTTTGGACATTGTTTAAGATATGTTATCTCAGCTGAACATCAGTGGTGGTTCATGCCTGTAATCTTTACTCAGGAGGCTGAGATCTGAGGATCCAGGTTTGAATCACCCAGGAAGGAAAGTCTATTAGGTCCGAGCTCCAAGTAACCAGCAAAAAGCCAGAATTAGGACTGTAGCTCAAGTAGCCTTGACTGTGAAAGTTGAGGGATAGTGCCCTAGGCCCTGAATTCAAGCCCTAGTACTGGCGCACACACACATACACACACACACACACACACACACACACACATACACGTGGGATCTCTGGGCCATCCTCATCCCTTCAGGTTCAGAATCTGCCTGTAGACAAGGTCTCTAGGTGCTTTGCCTGCACATTAAAGATTTGGAGGCACTGGGCTGAACAGCTAAGGAATCTCAGGTCCTAAGACTTCTGCCGTAACCAGTTCAGTTAATGAAGGCACATTGACCTGGGCCTCATTGGGAGAAAATAATGAGAAATAAGTGAGCACAGAGAAAGACCACTAAGGCCCAATGGGTCTATGAATATTTGGGTAGATATGAACCAAAGGATCAAAACATGGACAGGACAGGATTCATTAAATACCACAGTCAGACAGAAAAACTAGAAATGCCTTTCATCTGACTTTTCTTTTGCAAAGGCCTTCCATTCTAAGGAATATGAAATGCAGCTGCTTTATGGAGTCACCAGGTCCCAAGTGCTCTGGGGGCTCCATGACTCTGGGCACTAGGACACTTGACTCACTGGGGGTGTTTCTTGTAGACGGAGCCATCCACGCCAATGGTGGAGCGCAGGCGTTCCTCCCCCTTGTTCTCCTTGATGCGCCACAGCACAGCAGCCAGAGTAGCTGCACAGAGGTTGGCTGAGCGCGTGGACACGATCTGGCAGATCCGGTGAGTAGCCACGCAGTCCTCCTGCAGTGGATCTATGCCCAGCCGCACCAGGACCTGGTAGGCCTTCTGGAGACCATCTTTTTCCCTGCAAAATGAAAAGATTACATGTGCACGTCTGTTTTGCTGTGGCCAGTGGAAGGAGCTGTGGGCTGGCAAGGAAGCCCCTCAGCTATAGAAAACTCCTGCCACGGTGGGGGTGGGATGTGGGGAGAGGGCAAAAAGGAAGAGTATAAACCAGTCCTCTCCTGGAACATCATACAGACACAAATGTACATCGAGTGCTATTCTGCACTGTCCTTCTAGGTGTCCTTTTCTCCCCGCAAGAGGATAATCAAAAATTCTTTTGTGCAAACTATAGGAGGAGAAGCTGTTCATGGTGCTTCGCACACTGAGTATGAACTTGTGCTATTTGCTTGGCTTAGATAGAAGGGAGTCTCAGCCATCAGTGGCTTCTGAACATGAGTCTGGCTGTAGGAACCACTCCTACCCTTTGTCTATCTGTGCCTGAAGATAGTGGGAAAAACCCCAAACTGTGACCTAAGTGCCCTTCTGGGGAAATAAAAGCACTCTGTAAGAGCACTCATGTCCCTTCTGGGCTTAGCAAATAGTAGGTACAGTTCTTCCAAGGGGTTTTCACATCTTTCTTTGACATTGAAGTTCCTCTTCATATCTGGATCCTTAAACCACAGGACCTCCTCGATGTCCAAATGGAAATCTCAAAAACAGAACTCTGGGCCCAATTCTTAGGATATTGTTTGTTGAAAAATATCCCAACCATCTTTACTGAGCTGTGGGAATAAGTACCTGCATCTCTGAGCATCCCAGAACCTAATTCTTGGTTATGAAACAGGGAGAAACTGCCAATGTGGAATGGAATGTCAGAGGTTCAGGAGAAGGAAAAGGAAACAGATGAACATGAGTTATTAAGTGTTTTAATGCCTCCTGCTCTAAGCCCAAGGAAATGGACAAGTCTCAGTACATGGAAGCCAATGAGTCCCACTACCACTTACTGAAATGGACAAGAGTAGAGATGAGTAAGTGACGTCACAGACCTAGCACTGGACACCTGAGACCCTCTTGTGGCCCTTCCTAACAGGTAGGAAATAAAAATAAAAAATAAAATACCTCTTACTTGTTTTCCAACTGCCTGTCCCACAATTCTAGAGACTCAGTGAATTGGTGGGACCAGAAACTTACTCTTCAATATCTGAAACATCTTTGGTCTCAAAGGAGCCTGTGGTGAGGAGTTCTGGGCTGAGCTTCCCCTGGAAGAGTAGCTCTTCCTTGGCCATCTTCACCAGGATGAGCCTCACCAGCTCCCCCATGTACATCCCGCTGATCATCTTCTCGAATCTGCGGGAAGAAGCAAACCAGAACAATGATGTCCCCACCATTAATGGACATGCAACTTTCATAGGAAGGTGAAACATCCACACACTTTAGAAGTCAGGGTATGTACAATTAAGAATTAACATAAGTGTCACTACCCAGGGATCAGATGTCCAGAGCTGTGACAGCTCGGGTGGCTGTGAGGACTGTGCTGGGACAGTCCTGCAGGCTAGCTGACCTTAGACTCTATGGAAAAGGATAGATAGGCCAAACTTGAGATAAAGTATGTTTCATATGTAGGGGAGTTCTGATTAAACATGGAAGACGGATGTAGCCACTCATCCACTCACAATGCCCTGCCCTTGCGGCCCATTGTTCATTCCTGAGAAAATGGGCTAAAAAAAAAAACAACCTGGGACAGACAGGAAAACAACCTGGGACAGACACGGAGTGACAGAGCAAGGGTAGAAGGAAGAAAGCCCAGGACAGATCTTGAGAATCTGGGGATGAAGACAACAAAAGCTGGGTAGGTAGGTAAAGGTAAGAGGTATATTTCAGAAAGATGGCCTTCAAACTACAAAACCAATTTAATTTCTCAACACTAGGTGACACTGTTTGCTTTAGAATTTTAGTCTTTCTAGCCAGGACCATGGGAAACCAAGCCCTGGCTATTTTCTTTTTTAAGACCACTTGGTGTCTCAGAAAAAATGTGGATCTGGGAAACAGGAGGCAACAGAGACTATGGTACTAACTAGAATGAGCTACAGAGACAAGGAGGCTGCAGAGCAGGAAGATGACAGGGGCTTAGAATTGCCTACCAGAGAGAAAACCCAGGCCCTTAGGAGGTAACTTGCCCCAAACCCAAGGTCAGCCAGGTACTAGCGACTCACACTTGGAATCCTAGCTATTTGGGAGGCTGAGACAGGGAGAGTCTTAGTTTGAGGCCCGCCTGAGCACACACCATAGACTCCTTTCTCAATTGGTGGCTGGACACAATTATAGATGTCTATCATCTGTGCTACATAGTGGGCCGAGACTGGGAGGATCACTGTTCCAGGATAGCTTGGGCAGAAAAGTTGAAAGAGGGGCTGGGAATGTGGCCTAATGGTAGAGTGCTTGCCTAGGATGCATAAAGTCCTCAGTACCACATAAACAGAAAAAGCCAGAAGTGGCATTGTGGCTCAAGTGGTAAAGTGCTAGCCTTGAGCAAAAGAAGCACAAGGACAGTGTCCAGCCCTGAGTTCAAGCTCCAAGACTGGCCAAAAAAAAACAAAAAACAAAAAAACCCACACACAAGAAAAGTTAGAGATCTCAGCATGCACATGTCATCCCAACTATAATAGAAAGCATACACTAACTAGGTAATCTCATTCCAGGTGTGTGCCCATGCAGGGAGACCGTATCTCAAAATAATAATAATAATAATAGGCAGCATAATAAAAGGCTGGAGGCATGGTACAGCAGTAGAGAGCCTGCCTAACAATCCATGGCCCTGAGTTCAAACCCTAGAACTGCCAAAACCAAAAAAAAAAAAAAAACAATGCCAGATAAGGTAGGGAAGGATGAGGGCAAAGAGAGAGCTGGAAGCATTGCTGGAAGCATAAGATGCTTTGAAATTACTGAAGCAAAGCCAGGCATGGTGATAAGCACATGTAACCCCAGCACTTGGGAGGCTGAGGCAGGAGGATAGTGAGCTTCAGGCTAACCTGGGCTATATAGTAAGACCTTGTCTTTAAAAAAAGGGCAAGGGGCTGGGAAGGTGGCTCAGTGGTAGAGCACTTGCCTTGCATGCTTGAGGCCCTGGGTTCGATTCCTCAGCACCACATAAGAAAAAAGAAAAGATCCAGAAGTGGCACTGTGGCTCAAGTGGTAGAGCGCTAGCCTTGAGCTGAAGAGCTGAGGGACAGTGCCCAGGCCCAGAGTTCAGGCCCCATGACCGGACCCTTCCCCCCTCAAAAAAAAGGGGGGGTGGGGAAGGCACTAATATAGGTCTTCACCTCAGTGGTAGCCTGGCTTTAACAGTAGGGAATTCAGCTGGGTGATGGTGGCTCACCCCTATAATCCTAGCTAATCAGGAAGCTGCAATCTGAAGACTGTGCAGTTTGAAGCCAGCCCAAGCAGAAATGTCTGAGACTCTTATCTCTAATTAACCAGCAATGAGAGAAAAAAGAAGAAAAGACAGAAAAAAGAAGGTGGATGTGTGGCTCGAAAGGTCAAGTACCAGCCCAAGAGAGAGTATGAGACCCTGAGTTCAAGCCTCCCTACAAACACCAAAAAACAAAATGTACATATCTGCTGCGTCACATTTTCTCCCACAAAGCTGGCTCTACTGGAGCGGAGGAGAGGAGGAGGAGAGAGCATTTCCTGAGAGGCAGTAACACTGTCTGTCATGACTTCAGGACAACCACACAGCTCACAATTTGCAAGATGTCTTCCCCTCTCCGGTCTTGTCTGAGGATAAGCAGGGGTGTGTTGCCAAGGCCTGGCTGGTCATTTTGTCTTTGGACACGTCAGAGGGCACAGAGCTCCTCAGAAATCACATGGGTGTGTGCCTCATTAATGGGGTCAGACATTGAGAGGCAACTTCTCAGCTCATAAACTCTCTCATCACCCAAGGCAGACACAAGTAGTTATGTTCCGAAAAAAGTTCAAGTACATGGGCTCACATTTCAACATGGGAGAGAAGCTTGTGACTTAAAGAAAGTAGGCTTGGGGGGGAAGCAGAAACTCTCTGATAAAGAAAAAGGCTATCTACCACGGTCGCAGTTCACAGAACTGGTTTGTTTCTCCCTAGAGATCGGAGTGGAAAGGTTTCCTAAAACAGTTACAGTGCCAAGGAGACCACAGAGGTGCTGCATTGCTCAAAATTGTTTTTGCAACTGTCGTCAGTGCTTGCAACAATCCTGTCTCAAGATCTTCAACAGAGGCATTGGGTAAATGGGAAATGGAAATAATGTTTTGTAAGAGTCAAAAGTAACAAGAAATCAAGTCTGGCCATGGTAAAGTACATAGCATTCAGGGCTCAAAAATGCTAGGTTCCTTCCTCCAATCCACCCTAGAACGTGACAAGGCCAAAAATGCTCTTATGCCCAATTTTCCTCCAGCTCTGTCTACCCGCAGCAGGACAGGATACCCCAGGATTGTGTGGGCGAGCAATGAGAAACCACTCATAGCTTCAAAACCTGGGCAATAATGGTGTGAGACAAACCAAAGGGGCTTTCTGAGACCCTCATCTTGATCAGACACTGTGGCTTTTTTTTTTTAATGTGACTCACATTTTCTATGGAAAATTTCCATAGAAGATGGAAAGAGAAGCCTGGTACTGGGGGCTCACACCTGTACTCCTAGCTACTCAGGAGAATGAGATCTGAGGAGCATGGTTCAAAGTCAGCCCAGGCAAGAAAGTCCACGAGACTCATCTCTAACCACCAGGAAACTGGAAATGGAGCTGTGGCCCAAAGTGGTAGAGTGCTAGCCTTGAGTGAAAAGGCTCAGGGATAGTGCCCAGGCCCTGAGTTTAAAAATTAAAATAAGGTAGAAAGAAAGGGAAGAGCTAATATACTTAGAATAAGACTTTCCAAAGTGACTGCTAATTCTGTCAGGCCCTCTCACATTCTCCTCATCAGTGTGTGTCTTGGCAACCTTTCAGGAATGATGGAAGAATGTTTAAACAAAGAAGATGAAAGCAACCCCAGCAGCCCAACCTCAGCCCCCCTGTTCCACCCCATCCACCCACAGAAAAGACTCACTTACAGTTGCTTCCCAGGGTTCAGCGAGCCCATGTCGATCTCCCGGTCAAACTCAGTGCGGATGTCATTGAGTGTGCCATCATCCCCAAAGGCCCCCCACTCCATGTTGATGCACATCCGCCCCTCATCGCCCTCCACCATGTCAATATGGCGCATCTCCTCCATGTAGCAGGCGTTGCTGCCAGTGCCTAGACAAAGCAAGGGACCACTCAGCACCCACCTGTGCTGATGGACGCCCCACCCATCTCTAGCCTGGGCAGAGACAGATCCTTCTTCCCTCTCTAGCTGCGTGGGACAGCACCCAGCACTCGCAGCAGGTGTTCACTCACCCACAATGAGACCAATCTCACAGTTCTGGTCATCATAGCCACAGGTCATCATGGTCCCAACTGTGTCATTCACCACAGCCACAATGTCAATATCAAAGTCCTGTGGAGATCAAAGAAGGGCTCTGACCTTCACCATCACAGAAGGGAAACAAGTGTGAAGATAGAGGAAGGGCGCCAAGAAGCCGAGCTCAAGTGCAACTCAAGGCTGCCTGCCCCCTTATAAACCCAACTCAACACCAAAGATTAGAGCTAGAAATCTAGGTCCAGACCCAGCCAAACAGCACCTCACTTTTACCCTGATCCCCCATATCATGGAGGACCGTTTTCCTGATGCCACCCTGTGGTCTGGTTTATAGACAGAGCTGCACTAAGAACAGCCCATCTTGTCTTTTCCAGCTTTACCTCTCCTCTTCTTCCTCCTCCTTCTCTTGATCCTCTTCCATCTCCTCACCTTCTTTCTTTCCATCTCACCCTCCTCAAATCTCCTTAGCTTCTCTTCTGCTAGACCTAACTTTTCCTCTCTCTGACCCATTCCATCCTCTTATCCAAGTCACACAGACTTTCTTATTTGACAGTGACACTCAAGTCTTCAGGAGGTTTCCTGTATCATATTAACCTCAAAACCCCAAAGGCATCTGATCATACACAAAATTATGGGGTAAATATACAGCAGGAAAGAAAAAGGCAAATCTTTCCTTAAGTTCTATAGAAAGTTCTCGTGCTGAGTTGGAGGACAGGGATAGATTTCAGAGTGGACACAAAATAGCCTATAAACTCCAAGTTCTTGCTTACCCCCCCTAACACTCACCCCTCTCCGCTGGATAGCCTTTCGGATCAGAGCCACCACATCTCTGCCTTCCACTCCACTGGATTTGAACCCCTTGGTCCATGAGACAAGGAAACTCTAGAAAAAGATCAAAGAATAAACATTGACTTCTCACAAGTAAAATGCAGACCACATTCCTCCAACAGTCATCATCAGCACAGTCATGACTGAATTTGTCGATTATGTCCTGTCTGGCCAGGAAAGAAGAAACTTGGGCCACCAGAAACCAGGAAAGCAGATTAAATGAATGATTCCTTCATGATTTGTTGCCCCTACAGGTAGAAAAGGCAGGACATAGAACTATCAAAATAAGACATATATTCCTAGAAATCATTCATTCTTTCAAGAGTCTCACTCATAATACTTCAAATGATTTCCTGATGTTTCATTCTGTTATCTTCAGTGAAATAGAAACACTGTGGAATGTGCAGGGGGAGAGGTGACAGAGCATCTCCCCCTGGTACTTCTTCACCTTGCTCTCACAACTACACACAGTCACCCAGGACTCTCAACTGAAACTTCATCTGCATCACAGGTCAAGGCCACCACACACCCAAAGGTAGCAGGTGGCCTGAGAGTTGTTCCTAGTCCTTCCAACCCCAAGGGTGAAGCATCTTACCTCATCTAGTTTAGTCTGGTGGCAGGGGAAGGAGAAGGTAAAGCCCAGTGGGAGCTTCTTGTCTTTGATTTGTAGCTTATCCATGAAGTTGGCCAGGCATTCAGCAATATGGTCAAACAACTAAGGACACATGACACAGGAAAAGATAATCAAGGAGGCAGAAAGCATAGAGATGAAGAACCTGGGCTATTGGCTTAGAAAAAAAAAAAACTGAAGCTCAGCGCCAGTGGCTCATACCTGTAATCCTAGCTACTTAAGAGGCTGAGATCCAAGATCGTGGTTCAAAGCCAGCCAGAGCAAGAAAGTCCGTGAGACTCTTTTTTTTTTTTTTGGGTCCCGTTGTGGGGCCTGAACTCTGGGCCTGAGTGCTGTACCTCAGCTCTTCAGCTTAAGGCTAGCGTTCTACCACCTGAGCCACAGCGCCACTCCCGGCTTTTTTGTTTTTGCTTATGTGGTGCTGAGGAATCGAATCCAGGGCCTCATGCATGCAAGGCAAGCGCTCTACCACTGAGCCACCTTCCCAGCCCCAAGACTCTTATCTCCAATTAACCACCAAAAAAAATAGAAGTGGTACTGTGGCTCAAGTGGTAGAGTGCTCGCCTTGAACAGAAGAGCTCAGGGACAGCACCCAGGCCCAGAGTTCAAGCCCCATGGCTGACAAAAAAAAAAAAAAAAAAGCTAGTTAAAGTTGTGCCAGATCCTTACAACTCTGAAGTCTTCATTTGCTCATCTATACACATGGACAAACTTCTCCTCAGAGTTACCAGTGCATGCAAGGGCTTTGCTCTAGGGCTTATTATATAATATCCTCCATTTAAACTTGTGTGTCAAAATAATTGTACAGAGGGAGAAATTATGGCCAACATTATCAGAAATTTAACGCATGCCCAAAGAACAGAACGTACTTTGGTGGCCCCATCCAAGATACCCAACTGATTACCTTACCAGAAAGGAAAAGCTCAAATCACTGCCAAGAAGTATTTTTAGCATCCCTGTTTCTTGTGACTGGGGGAAGGGTAGGCTACTGGCAATCTATGAATCCACTCAACAAAATAAGCAACTTTTATATTTTTTGTCCATTCTAAAAACATTAATCCCCTGGAGGCAATTTGAAGAGGTTATCTTTGTGTTCTAATTTCAAAACAGAAGATTCAGTGCTCTATGAAGAGTACTGAAGAATAAAAAGGGTTTTGTGGAGGAAGAACCTAATAACTGTGACCATGCTGAGCAGAACCCATAGCTCCTAAGGCCTTAGAGAAAGCTGTATTCACAAAAGCAGGGCTTTTTAATCAGCCCCAAAGCCCACAACTTTATGGCTTCCTTCTTGCCACTCAGCATCCTCAAAGGTGACCCTCCAGATGCTGAGAGGCTATGACCAGACACACAAGAGGCCAGCAAGGCTGGACCAGGTTAACCAAGAGGCAAAATCTAAAGATCAAGGCAGGGACAGAGGGAGTGTGTGTGTGTGTGTGTGTGTGTGTGTGTGTGTGTGTGAAATCTAAAGATCAAGGCAGGGACAGAGGGAGTGTGTGTGTGTACACCCATCATTTCCTTTCCAGGGACAGAGGGTGTGTGTGTGTGTGTGTGTGTGTGTGTGTGTGTGTGTGTGTGTGTGTGTGTGTGTGTGTGTGTGTGTGTGTGTGTGTGTGTGTGAAATCTAAAGATCAAGGCAGGGACAGAGGGTGTGTGTGTGTGTGTGTATGTGTGTGTACACCCATCATTTCCTTTCCAGATAGAAGCAAAGACGAAGATTTCACAGAAGATTGCCAAACGGTTGTCTTGGACAAGTAGTACTACCATCCTCACCTGGAAACATGTTAAAAATGCCAATTTTAGGCCAATAATGGTACCTCACACCTATAATCTTAGCTATTCAGGAGGCTGAGATCTGAAGGTCACAGATCAAAGGCAGCCCAGGCAGGAAAGTCCATGAAATGCATCTCCAATGAACCATTAAAAAGCTGGAAATGGAACTACCATTCAAGTGATAGAACACTGGCCTTGAGCATAAAAGCTAAGGAAAACCGGAAGATAGCAAAGGAGGGGGTGACATTGTCCAAAAAGAAATGTGTTCATTACCTGACTTACGAGACAGTACCCACTCTATACATCACCTTTTATAATAACAATTTTTAAAGTGAAAAAAAAAGCTAAGATACAGTGTCCAGGTCCTGAGTTCAAGCCCCAGCACAAAGAAAAGAGAAGAGGCTGGGAATGTGGCTTAGTGGTAGAGTGCTTGCCAACATGCATGAACTCTGGGTTTAGTTCCTCAGTACCATATTAACAAAAAAAGCCAGAAGTGGTGCTGTGGCTCAAGTGGTAGAGTGCTAGCCTTGAACACAGTGCCTAGGTCTGGGAAGGAAGGAAGGAAGGGAGGAAGGGAGGAAGGGAGGGAGGGAGGGAGGGAGGAAGAGAGGGAAATTTTAGCATTCTCTCAACATCTTACAAATACTGTAGCAGAAAGTCTGAGGGCAACACCAGCAACGAATTAGAGGTGATCTTCAGGTAGTGCAGTTTAAAGGACGAGAAAGTATTATTTGCATATACAAAAGATCTGAGAGATAGAGGGGGAGGGAGGCTGACAAGCCTATAGGTTTCTGTAAAACCTGGGGAAGGTCAACAGGAGAAACCTAGAAAGATAAGGCTAGTCTAGTCTGGGAGGCAACCCGCTCTAAGGGAACGCCCCATGTAGACTCTGTCCCTCTACCTTGATCCCAGGAAAGTTAACCCACCTGATGCTGGGCCTTCAACTTCCAAACCAAAACATTCTCAAAGACAGGCAAGTGCAGAGCCAGGACCAAAGGAATCAGTAGCAGACCTAACTCACTTGAACAGATGCTAAATATATTATTATGTAAGGGTTTCCAGATAGATTTTTTTGAGAAGGTTCTGGTCTGTTCCGAGATTATATAGGTTATATTACATATATTCCCAGTGCTACCTTCTTGATGGGCTAGTCAAAATGATCTCTAGTTCACCAGGCACTGGTGGCTCATGCCTGAATTCCTAGCTACTCAAGAGGTTGGGATCTGAGCATCTCGGTTCAAAGCCAACCTAGGCAGGAAAGTTTATGAGACCCTTATCTCCAATAAACTACTCAGAAAAAGCTGGAATTTGAGCTTTGGTTCAAGTAAGAGTGCACTAGTCTTGAACACAAAAAGGTTCAGGGATAGTGCCCAGGACCTGAGTTCAAGCCCCAGGAATGCAGAAAAAAAAAAAGACCTCTAGTACAAATAACTGTATCCAAAGAAAGGAAGCTGTGCAAAGAGATAAAGCAATCATCAGAGATGCCAAGGATCGCACCTAGACGTAACCACCGTTCCCTTTCCAACAGCCCTCCCAATGAAAGGCAGAGAAAACAAGCAGCAAAAAGGCTTTAAATATTGCCCTCATCCAGACAGTAGCCACAAGCTATCTCTGGTCATTTCCATTAATTAGAATTTAGGCAGGCACCAGTGGCTCATACTTGTAATCCTAACTGTTCAGGAGGTAGAGATCTGAAGATCTCAGTTCAGAAAGTAGCCTGGATAGTCAAACCGGAGACTCCTATCTCCAATTAACTGGAAGTGGAAATATGAGAGCACAAGCCTTGAGTGAAAAAGCATGAAGCCCTGAGCTCATGCTCCAGTACTGGCACTATAGGTATGCATGTATACACATATACATATACAATTAAAATTACACAATTAAAATTTCAGTTCCTCAGTCTAGCCACATTTTAGGTGCTCAGTGCCCCAAGTGACTGGTAGTCTTATACAGGACAAAAAAGTTATTTGGGCTAGTTTTGGGCTCAAAAATCCTATACCTTTTTAAAGGGAAGAAGAGAAGACCATCTGCTTCCTGGTCTGTTGGTTGAGGATTTAAGGATAAGATGCTAGGGGAAAGCACTAACACCTCCCTGCCATAAAAAGGCTCAAAGGGCATCATTCTATGATGTTTCCTGTTTTGTTTTGTTTTGTTTTCTTATTGGTTGGAGGCTCTGTTCCTTCTTCTGCCTATAAGATATACTTTTAAAAAACCTTAGCAGGGCATTCCTGCAATCCTAGCACACAGGATGCTAAGACAGAAGGATTGAGTTAGAGGTCTACACAAACACCTTGCCTCAAAAAAAAAAAAGTGTAACATTAGAGTCATGTGTGAATATAAGGTAATTAGCCCAATGAGATATTGTACTTCATTTGAACAAGTGATCTTTGTTACAACAAAAGATGGCCATGAAAATGGCCATACTAAAATAAGAACCATTTGCTGGTATAATTTCAGATAGAGTCCAGTGTTACAAGGCCTGGAGTCAGGAAGGAGATACTTCTTGAGCCGCCGAGGATGTTACATTAAGAGACCACTGTTGGAAATGATATACATGTTGCAAAGACTGATTTATTTGTACGGTTACCTGGGCCCTACCTATTGTAGGAGATGAGACTCCACCTAACACATTATCATGACATTGCAAGTCTTCTTCACAATACTAGATTAACTTTAGGTGTTCTTTTGGGGTTGTGTCTTGTTTATCAGGTTTCAAATATATGTAATTTGGAGTGGGGAATTCAGGATAAGAGACAGGCAACAGGAAGAAGAAAAGGTGGCCATATGACCATATCTCCCATGAAGGGGAACAATGCAATTGCTGACTACAGAGACTGAGAGCACAGTAGGAAGAACAGCTAGATGAACATGCAAAACCTCCCATGGAAAGACAGTAGGCCTTGTCTCGAAGCTACCCCACAATCTATAGGTCCTATCATCTCTCTTTACAGATAAATTAAGTGGAGGCTCTGCCTGGTGGTATTGCTAACCCAGAATCAGCTAGATTGCTCAAATATAGGTCTCAACCTTTCAGTATTCCAGTATGGTGCATGCATGGGAAAGCAGTGGAAGAAGCCTTTCCCTTCTGTGGTTCCTTCCCAACACTGTATTGGAGATAGGTGGATGATACCCCTACATAATTCCTTCTCTAACCTCAGCCTTTAAACAAGGCAAACAACTTTACCCTTTGAGCCACCACCAAAGACAAATAAAGGACCTAAAAATATCTCACTCACTCAGCTCATAATCAGTAATTCTTTTCCTAGCAGGGGCCTGCTTAGGGGAAGGAACAGGAACTAAAGGAGACCTCAGACTCCGCCCTTTCCAAGATGCGTCATTGCCATACTACATAGTTATCCCTCATTCATTCCTTTTACTACTGACTACCCTCTGGGCATAAAATGTGGCAGGAATAGCCAGATCTCCTGCTGTGGGGAAACAATACTGCTGTGCCAGTGTCCAAGGGTATCTTGATTGTCTTTCTGTGGCAAGGGAAGATGAAGAAAGACCATCCCAAGGGAGGTGTTTGTAGAGCCACACCTGTGTGCCAGAGCCTCTCATGATGTCCTCAGGGATAGCATAGATCTGGTTCTCCATCTCCACCTTCTGGAGTCCATTGTCTGTCACTCTTACCCGGAGCACGCGGAAGTTTGTCCCTCCAAGGTCCAGAGCCAAAAACTCACCGTGTTCTATAAACAAAGGTAGAGCCACAGTTAGTTTAGAGAAAGGATCCAACTGCCTGGCAGAGATCAACTATAACTTAAAATCCTAGCCAGTGATCAAGCCTGTAATCCTAGCTACCCAGGAGGCTAAGATCTAAGGAGCTCAGTTCAAAACCAGACCAATCTGAGAAACACTTATCTATCTACAATTAATCACGAAAAAGCCTTGAATGAAAAAGCTAAGATACATGGCTCAGGCACAAAGTTCAAGCCCTAATACCAGCACAAAATAAACAACCAAACAAAAACTTTTTTAAATACTGAAAACTCTGAGTCCCTCAGTTAACACTGCTTGTCTATGAGTGCTATAATGACCGATGGATCTTACACTTCTTAATTTAAATTTTATTGTAAAGGTGATGTACAGAGGAGTTGTAGTTAATAAGTCAGGTAATGAATACATTTCCTTTTGAACAGTGCCACTCCCTCATTTTCTCCCAATTTTTCCCCTTCTGACCCCACTCCCCCAGGTTGTAAAGTTCATTTTCAACATAGTGTCTAGTGATTCTCATTGCTGAGTTGGTTCACATTTCTGTGATTCCCCTTCCCCTCCCCAAATCAGATAAACTTATATACAAGACAAAGGGAACAGAAATAAAAAAGTGACAAAGGGTAAAAAAAAAAAAAAAAAACCAAAGGGAAAGAAAGAAGGAAAAAAGAACTGCAAACAGTATAATAAAAAAAACTCTTGTTTCCATTTCATTTCATTTCCATTTCATTTCCATAAGCCACATTCATAAGGACATGGAAAGACTTAGAAAAAAATTATATCAAGTGAAATAAGCCAGACCCAAAGAAACATAGGCTGAATGGTTTCCCTCATTTGCAAAACTAGAATGTCTATAAATCTACAAGTGAATCCGATGGATAGTAAAAGACAAATAATTACATTTGAGCATGATTAATTAAACAGCACTCTAAGCATTCACACAGTGAGAACAAAGGAGGAAGTTCTTAGGAGAGGATCACAATGGATCTTACTACTTAATGCTTAGCACTTTTATAATTCATATCAACAATGTGACAGTTTCACATCCAACAGTGGGGCCCTCACCCTCTCACAAGATTGACTGCTGTTCACTACATGTTTAGCAAGCTCTAGGGCCCCACAAGGCCCGTGCCAGAATTCTATATTTTAATTCTATTCTTCATATCCAAAACTTGACCTTTAATATTTATACTGCAATGCCAATGTCCTACATTGTTATAAACTCAATGCCTTAGTAAGTTGCTAAGCAGGTGCCCCTGAAGAAACTCAGGCTTAGTAGAATTTGAGAGGATGCTAAGTCTCAGAGTATGTAAGGCAAGAGTTGGTCCACTTAGCTGGGCGTAGTGGCTCACACTTGTAATCCTAGCTACTCAGTAAACTAAGATCTGAGGATCAGAGTTCAAAGCCAGCCCAGGCACACAAATCTGACTCTTATCTCCAATTAACCACCAAAAAGCTGGGAGTAGAGCTGTGACTCAAGTGATAGAGCACCAGCCTTGATTTAAAGGCTAAGGAACCACCAGTATCCAGGCTCTGAATTCAAATCCCAGTACCAAGTAACAATAACAACAACAAAATTGTTCCACTCAGTTCCTCCACTCAAGCCACGGGTTTTGAAGGAGTAACAAAGAGGATAGAAGGAATCTGGGAAAGTTTGGGGTCAAATCTTCCTGTGTCACCAGAAAGATGGAGTTCCTTCCCCCCAGAAAATAAGCAGTGCAGACAGGAAACATCTAGATTCTGGACAATAATACAGCTAACTACAGGGACGTGGTGCTCCATTGTAGATCACAGAATGAAAATGCTGAAGAGGCACCGCTGAGCCCATAGCAGGGCTGGGTGGCTAGTAGGCAAGGGCCAGCGGGGAGGGGAGGCGGCTCACCCACACTGCACTGCGTCCTCCTGATGGGCAAAGGCTCCACAAGTCTCCCACTGTCCCACCCCACATCTTCCCAAAGAGCACAGTAGCTTCCTAAGAAACACACTTATTGGCTTCTTCCTCAATACGGAGTTCCTCTCCTAATGGAAACTGAAGTATAACAGAATGGACAGTAGGGTCAGACTAAGTGAAACAACAGGTTTATTCCATCCATCCCCAACAAAGGTGTTAAGATCCATCCCCTCAACAGCTTTAAGACTTACGCTGGTTCACTGATATCACCACCACAGCCCCTAGAGTACAAAGGAGAAACAGAGAATACACATATCCCATGGACTTTCCCCAGGATTCTGAATGCACAGCACTAGATGGTATTAGAGTGAATCCACTAGGCCTCAATTATTCCATTTCTAAAATGGAAACATCATCCAGGCATCAATGTTTCATGCCTATAATCCTAACTACTGAAGAGGCTGAGATCTAAAGATAAAGGTTCAAAGACAGTCCTTGAGACTTATCTCCAAAGAACCAACAACAACAAAAAAAGTGTAGCTGTGGAGTGGTAGAAAACTAGCCTTGAGTAACAAAAGCTAAGGGACAGTTTCCAGGCCCTAAGTTCAATTCCCACTATGAGCACAGAAAATTTATAAATAAATAAATCAAAGCAAAATATAATAGGAACAGTATATTTAATAAGATGTTGTGAGGAGGAATTGCTTCAAGCACCTAATAACTGTGCCAAGAACGTAAGACACACTCTGTAAGTGCTAAGTACTTTCTTCACGGGTTCTCGGCAAACAGTACCCCACACTTTCCCTGAGAGTCTCCCTGGCCAGAGCCAGTAGGGGACACTATAACAACCTGTCTAAGAAAAACCATTGGAATCTGTACTAATGTTCCATCTTAGGTCCTGGAGGCAGCCTCATAATTCACGACAGTTGTTGGCTCACTAAAGCAATGCCAACCTTGTCTGGGAGAATTCTGTCTGCTTCATGGTCATGAGCAACTTTTCCAGACACCGATTCTGAGCCTTCCCTGGTCGTGGGACCTCAGCCAGATTATAGGAAATGCAATGTAGTAGTTGTCATGAGGGATGAAAAGGAACATCAAGAATGAACTGCCTTATCAGCACTCTGAGATCCAGGACGCACGCGATCCGCTGAATCAGTTACCATGGGGGACGGAGGTGACCAGGGCTGCCCTAGTTGGTGATCACCCAAGGCCTGCCCTGCTGGATTCAGCCCAGCCCAGCTCCATCAGGAATGTGGCTTTGCTCTATTTTCTGGTGAACTGGAGGGAAACTACAAATAAGAAAGTAATTGCTGAAAATTCTGTTCCCAGGAAGGAATGTCCCCTGTTTTCTTTAGATTCTTCAGGACCAGCTATCCAAGTCCAGAATCTGAGGCAGGTCTGGCCTTGAGATTCTAGAAATCCTAAGGTGACTCCTTCAGAGCACTGGATACGCTAGTGCCCATACTCACAGCATGCCTGACAGTCCCCACATAGAGCTGTGGTTCAGGGCTGTAGATTAGAGATAGATGGGTAGGCCTCAGGAATCCCAAGTACCTATAGTTGATATTTGAGTCCACTTATTAAGGAACTATCTCACCCTAAATTTTCTTGTCGATGGCTCATTTACTAAATGAGAGATTTAGTAGATAGGTAGCCCACCATGTAGATGTCTTTAACAGAAGACAATCTTGATTTGTTAAGCAATGAGCATTCATTTACTTATAAATGTTAACTTACTGATACTCAGCTCAGATAAACATTATAATTCAAATTCATAAATGAGAAAATTCAGGGCTCAGATCAAGCAATGCCAACCAGGATGCAGATCCAGGCTGGTTCTCTGGCAACTCTGCTCCACCTCACAAGGAGACTTACTCACAGGAAAGTTGTAAACTTTCAAATGATCTCTTGTCTGACAATGTCAAGAGCACTGGACCTTGAGATCACGGAGGCCCCTAGATTGGCCTGGGTAGTGGAGGAAGTGATGCTGTGTCTCAAAAGTTGAGTCACTTGGTTAAGGTCATGCAGGGGCAAATGAGAACCAGTGTTAGAAGCCAAATCCATCTGACTCCAAAGCCTGTCCCTGGCCAGCAGTGCCACGCCCTCAGCTTTCCCAGCTCTGGTTCCTGGAAGCTATAAAGTAGTGAAAAAGAAATCAAAGATACCTTTCACCTTTATCAGTTTGCCCACTAAGCCCCTTATTAGGCCTTATTAGATGACTAAATCCTCTCAGATTTAACCTTTCACATTGAGTGGAGGGATAAGTGTGAGGTGACAGTTACACAGTCACTGACAAAGGTGACATGCTCTAGAGTACAACCTGGAACCTCATAAAGCTGGCTGATACAGGATCCTCTCCCCCTCCAACCAGAGAAGGGGCATCATCTGCCTACTAAGACAAGGGAAGAAAAAGAAAGAAAGAAAAAAGCCTTAAATAAATGATACCGGCCCCTGCTGAGAGGAAATGACGATGGGAGGACCAGGTGCCACCCTGACACATTGCCCAACAGTGAAGACCCAAGTAGCTTCCACTGGCCGCTGACTCATTTCCCAACCTAGACTACCAGCCAACCTACTTTCACTTCCGCTCTTATCAGACACCTAAAGTCAGTAAGATAAAGGAGTTCCAAGTTCTCCTGGGAACTCACCTGTCACCAGCAAAGACCAAGAACCAAAATGGCATCTGACTAACCACCTGTACATGAAAGTCAATGTAACCTTAGCTGATATGACTTCAGTCATTTATTTGGATAAGTCTTCACTCCAACACTGTTGAAGCTGAGACGTGTGCTGGGGGGAAGAGGGGTGCAATAAAGGAAGGGTACAGGAAAGGAGGGAGGGAGGGGTGAGCAGATACAGTCATTATATTCAATGTACACTATGTAAAACATAAACTTCGTAACTTGAGGGTAGGAATGAGATGGGGAAAGATGGAGGAGATAGATGAAAAATATGACATTGAACAAGATGCACTGTACTCATAACCTGACTTCTGGACTTGAAACCCCTTTGTGCATATATTAGTAAGTGGGCCTGATACCTTCCTGATGCCAGTGTTTTTCTGAAGGATAAGGGACAGGGAACAGTGAATTTCCAACCAAGTTTATTTCTAATAGACAGATACTTATCACCAATTAAAATAGATCACCACCTGTTCCCCTAATCAGGCACTCAGGGCAGTGTGCCAGCCAGCTAAGAATGATTTGCAAACACTTTTGGTTTAGTTTTATACTTTCAAGCAGTAGTGCTGCTTCATGCAAAACCAACTGTGAGCTGAACCAGGAACCCAGCCTCAGACTCCAGAAGTCCCCTTTGCATAAGTGGTTTGTATAATGTTCCCAGAATGTGGGTCATCCATGAAGCTGGCAAGGTATGTCCACAGCAAGGGAAGGCACTGGGGTTCAGTTCAGCTCACCTCTTGTACCCTCACATCCAGTTTTATTTGTCTCTACTTTTGTCTTTTATGAGGTTCTACATCAGAATTTCGCAGGGTTAAATTTGGAACTGAAGTCTACTCCCTCCAAAAGAAAAAATGGAAAAAGTCATTCCAAGAAATGCTTGAAAAACGCTATTTTGCAAGTCAAAAACTGAACCCATTCAAAGACTTCCTAACACAATACTTCACATCTGTCACTAGTTGTTTTAACATTGAGTGTGGATGAGTAACCAAAACCTTCTTAGCTACCTGATGCTGCACAGTCACTGACTTGGCAGGAAGAGATTGGAATTAGAAAGAACAATTAGAATAGATTAGAAAGGTTGTTCAGGGGGGCAACATGAGACAATCGGACTGAGGAGTTGTCAAAGAAAAGGGAAGATATGGAGGAAGAGGACATATGTGGACATAGTTGGTATCCAGTAAGAGAGAGATTTGTTTTAATTATATGGGATGGTACCAGTTGGTAACTGCCAAAAATAAAAATGACATCCACAAACTACAACACCAGGCTTACATGACATGGCTACAGCACATGTCCAAAGACTATGGTTTCTCAAGCAGGCCAGATGCATTCTAGTAGCACTCTGGGGGCTATGTTAGTGCCAGGGAGGCTGGTTGCTGTGACAGTCCAGCAGAGCAGCAATGAACGCCAAAGATCCAGGATCAATCATCTTGGTTTGCCCAGAATGGAGGGATTTCCAGTGACATAGGACCTTCAGTAGTGAAAGTATCTTTGACCTTGAAGCCCTTCTTGCTCACCCAATGTATGAGGCATGCAGCTGTCAACGTTTTCTTAGTCATGTTCATTATCTTTAAATACTTGCACAAAGGTGCTTCAATTCAACAAATATCAATCTATATGTACATAAATGTATCTGTTATTCCTCTCCCCAGCCATCTATCCCAACCCCATCTGTCTTTTGAGTTAGAGCAAAGGCACACATCGAGAACACAGGGACACACACACACACACACACACACACACACACACACACACACCACTCACATCTAGAAGCACAGTTTGTCAAAATTGAATATAACAGCAGAGGGGGCATGGCTCTAGTGACAAAGCGTCTGCTTAATAAATGTGAGACCCAGAGATCCAATCCCAGTACTTGGGGACAAGGGTACTTTTTTTTTTTTAATATTTTTGTCAGTAATGGGGCTTGGGCACTGTCCCTCAGCTCTTCAGTTCAAGGCAAGCGCTCTACCACAGCACTACTTCCGGTTTTCTGGTGGTTAATTGGAGATAAGAGTCTCACAGACTTTGCTGTGCAGGCTGGCTTTGAACTGCAATCCTCAGATCTCAGCCTCCTGAGTGGTTAGGATTACAGGCGTGAGCCACCTGCGCCCAACTGGGGAATGATTTTTTTAATACATTGAAAGGCAAGGTGATTGGCACAATGCCTGTCATACATAAAGGCCATCTACCATATGCAACCTATTAGTACAATCATCATTTGTATTTCTGGCACCACACAAATACACTTAACTATTTGCTTTGTCTCTATTGCCAGACTGTTGATTCAATGCACAGCAACCAAGATAAGGGCTTCGCTCAGGGTTTCACTAGCTCCTATAAAACCTATCACTAGCCCAGTCTCCCTTTATCATATCATATGCTTGAATTATAGGGCCGAATATTGCTCTGTAATTGTCTATATAAGCTTTATCTCTCAGCGGACCAATTTTCAGTATTCAAAGGCAGGGCACAGGTAGCTTGGCACACCATGGCCTTATAGAGGAAAGGAACCTCAGATAGGACTTTGTTATCAAACTCAACAGCTAGACTGGAGTTCCCAAAAAAAGAACTGGTGAATTGTGTTGCTCATGTGAGAGGCTCATAAGCATAAACGTGGCACAGCTGGTGTTCTTTTTCTTATTTCCATGTTTTATTTTAATAACATCAATCTTAGTTGAAAAACAAGTTTTCATACAGTACATTAAAAACAACAATGGAAAAAACACCTCTTTTAATGTACTGTGTGAGTTATTTCTTTTTCTCTCAGATTTTTCCCCCTTTGATTCATCACCCGTCATGACTGTTTTTGATTTTGGTACGCTGTGTCTTGTATATACCTTTATCTTATTTGAGGTAAGGGAAGGCAGAATAACAAAATGGTGAAACAAAGAACAAAGGGTGAACCAATCCAACAGTGATTCTCACAAGACACTATGTTAGAAAATGAACTTTACAACTTGGGGCAGGGGGATGAAGAGAATCAGAGGGAGGGAAAGTGGGAGAAAAATGAGAGAGGGAGAATTATGCTCGATAATAAGTGTACTCAAACTTATTTATGTACAACTGATGTTCATAAGGGCCCAGGGTTGGTCTGCAGCTAGTTAAGTTGAAATCTCAACGCTGCCATCTGTTTGCTGTGACTTGGGCAAGTTGCTTGCTCTCTCTAAATCAGGTTTCTTTTCCTATAAAATTAGGTTACAAGTACCTACCACTGGACCAGTAAGAACTGTTGAGGCCTTAACATAGCACCTGGCATTTACTAAATTACCACCACCAGCAGCAGCACCATGATCACCAGCGCCAGTACCCTTCCCTGCGATCTAGGGAGTGAAATCTGTCTCGAGGATGAAGATAGATTCACCTGTGAAAGCAATTCACGATATAGAGTAGACATGTCAAACAATTAAGGTGACACTACTTTCCCCTTATTCTGCAGCCAAGATAAGGAGTTAATTAGCATATCAGAAAAATACTCACTTCTGAATTGCATGCCCCTGGAACACTTATATATTTTCCCTCAGGTTGTATCTAAACTTTGTTTTAATGAAACAGAGCCAACTCATGTTTATGATTCATTTGAATGGATCATCTGATTTGCTCTAGAAACCTTAGTTCAGTCACATGAGACAATATTAAGTGTAAATTTTCTAGCCATTGAGCCAGGGCTAACCATACAAAATCCCCACTTTGCTACCAACTGGCTGCAGGTGACCTTGGCAATCATCAATCCTCTCAGCCTCAGTTGCATAATTTTGCATAATTTTTAAAGTGAGAATATCTTACAAAGTTTCTGTAGAAATAACTATAGGTATATATAAACAGCAGAGTATGTGCATGCATTAAATGGTATCAATTATTTCTACATGTCCTCTTAAGATGGAACTTTCTCTAAAAGCCAGACCCTTATGTCATGAGAGTAAGTGGCAGACCCCCTGATGGTACTGTGTCATGGCCATGACATTGATTAGGGCTGCCTACAGAGTCAAGAATGTGTCATAGTTGCCAGCGCCTCATATCTGTAATCCTAGTTACTTAGGAGGCTGAGATCTGAAGGACTGAAGTCTAAGGACAGCCCAGGCAGAAAAATCCATGAGACTATTTCCAAAAACATAACAAAAAGCTAAGCTGGAGGTGTGGCTCAAGTGATACAGCATCAGTCATGCAAGCAAGCCAAAAAGCATAAGGCTCTGGTTCAGACAAAATTAACAAGTGTCTTGCTTGGCAGATAGAAAATATAACTGCTTCCTTTCTCCAATTCTTACAAAAGCCAAGAGGGTACACACAATAAATATTGGTGGGAATAGAAGAATATGCAGAAGCCTCATACATTGCTGGTGACCATATAAAATGGTTTGACAATTTTAGAGTGAGGTCTGGCAGTTTTTCTTTATCTAAGTATATACCAAACTATGGCCCAGTAATACCATTCACAGATGTTTACCCAAGAAACTGAAAATGCACGCTTACCAAAAGGCTTATGTAAGAATGTTCACAGCAATTTCACCCCTAATAGCCAAAAACTAGAGACTGTTCAGTATCCGTCAATTTCATGTCATGTGACTTCGATCAGATCTTAGAATCAATAACCAAAGGCAACAAACTATTGATAAACCCAAGATAGATAAATCCCATTGAGGATGAGTAAAACACTTGCATTGAAAACAACTACTGAGCCAAGCAACCAGTGGCTCACGCCTGTAATCCTAGCTACTCAGGAGGCTGAGATCTGAGGATTGCAGTTCAATGCCAGCCCAGGCAGGAAGATCCCTGAAGCTCTTATATGCAATTAACCACCAGAAAGCTGAAAATGGAATTGTAGTCAGAATGCTAGCCTTAAAACTAAAAAGCTCAGCAACAGTGCCCGGTTCCTGAGTTCAAGCCCCAGGATTAACACAAAACAAAAACAAACAACACTACTGAGCTGGGAAGCCAGTGTTTCCTGCTTTTAAGCCTAGCTACCCAGGGAGCTGAGATCTGAAGACCAAAATTCAAAGCCATCCCAGACAGAAAAGTCTGCAAGACTCCATCTCCAATTAACCAGCAAAATGCTGGGTTTGAAGTTGGAGTTCAAGAAGTAGAGCCAGGCGCCAGTGGCAAATGCCTGTAATCCTAGCTACTCAGGAGGCTAAGATGTAAAGATGGCAGTTCAAAGCCTGCCCAGGCAGAAACATCCATGAGACTCTTACCTCCAATAAACCACCAGAAAACCAGAAGTGGCGCTGTGGCCCCTTGAGCTAAAGAGTGCAGGGACAGTGTCCAGGCCCAGAGTTCAAGACCCACAATAAAGAAGAAAGAAGAGGAAGAAGAAGAGAAGGAAGAGGAAGAAGAACAAGAACAAGAAGAACCAGAACAACAAAAAGAACAAGAAGGAGGAGGAGGGAGGAGGAGGAGGAGGAGGAGGGCCACAATAAGCAAGCAAGCTGAGCAAGTGCAAGGTACACTTAGTTCAAGCCCCGGCACTGTCACAAAAAGCTGCAACTACTGTGTGAAACTATTTTATGTACAGTGCTAGAAGAGATAAAACTACTACAGGTGGAAAAAACTAGAGCATGATATCCAGGGGGTCCACTGACTGGGAAAGAACAGAGAGAATTTTCATGGGATATGCTAATGACATATTTTTGTCAGCTTATCAAATAATGGGCTTAAGGTTTATCATTTCATTATATGTACATTTTATATCAAGAGAAGAATCCTAACATTTAACTCTAGGTAGTAATATACATGCTCAAGCTGCAGGGTTGAAATGAACAAATTTTTGTGATTTATTTCACAATGTATCAAATAATAGGATGAACTGATGGTTGGAAGGATGGAAGGGGTATGATATGGTAAGTCTAGTTAAAAAAATACATGTTCACTCTGGAACATTTAACCTTTTTTAAAGTGAGAAAAAAGTAAAATAAAAAACAGAGAACATCTTTTGATTATTTTAATTGTACAAATTTATCGTGTATCATGCTATAATTCAGCATATATATATATATATATATATATATATATATATATATATATATATATATATATATATATACTGTGCAATAATCAAATTGTGGTGGGAAGTTGGGGAGGAGATGGGAAGGGATGGTAAGGGGGAAAAAGGAGGAGACAACAATGCTTGATAAAAAATGTACTCATTGCCTTGCTCATGTAATTGTAACCCCTCTGTACCATATTTTCACAATAAAAAAAAGGAAAGTAGAAGCAAAATAATAATAATCAAATCATGGTAGTTAATTAACATTTTCATCCCCTTAAAAACAATTAATGTTTAATTAACACAGTAATTGCACACACCCTGGCAGACAGTTCAGTCATCTGAGAAAAGTATTTCTTGACGACCCTCTGCAGTTCCTGGGCATGAACTTAGGGCCTGGGCACCATCCCTGAGTTTTCATGCTCAAGACTAGTGCTCAACCTCTCGAGCCTCAGCTCCATTTCTGATTTTTTGGTGTTTAATTAGAAATAAGAGTCTCACAAGACTTTCCTGCCCAGGGTCAACCTTGAACCACAATCCTTAGATCTCAGCCTCCTGAGCAGCTTAGAATACAGGCATGAAAGTGATCAGCATTATAGGTTATTGTCCTGATGCATGCTCTTATGACTCACAAATGGTCTCACAGATAGGCCTTTCCTATCTGGTCTTCAAATGTCCCAGCTGTTAGTGAGCAAAGTCTACCCTGAGCATACGTTATGCAGTGGTGGGTCATAGCTCCATAGGTATATTCCTATCACAGGTAAAAAAGTCCCTAGCTGTTTCTCCCCTAACTTAAGAATTTTACATCTCATCTTTTCTCAAAAGAGAAAACAGAGGATCACAATGTCAATGAACAGCTTGAATTCAAACCCATTTAAAGCTAGAATTTGAATCTTCATTTCACCCCACACTGACCTGAAACCACACACTGTATGTGTAACAAGAAGTGGCTAATTATGCAATGCCAGTTTAGAATAAAAACTGGTCTGAAGACCATTTATGGCTTTCACACTGTGAACTGAAAAACACTTAGCTGGGCACTGGTAGTGTACCTGCAATCCTAGCTACTCGGGAAGCTGAGATCTGAGAATCAAGGTTCAAAGCCAGCTCACATAGAAAAGTAAGGCTCCAAGTACCCAGCAAAAAAGCTGGAAATGGAGAGATGGCTCAAGTGTAGAACACTAACCTGAAGCTAGAGAGAGCTCCCTGCATGAGTTCAAACCCCAGTACACACACACACACACACACACATACACACACACACACACCTGCTCCTGAATCGTATGTCACATTTTATATGAGAATGTGTATATGTAAATATTTAAGTGTAGGAATATATCCTTTTGTTGTGAGGGTATACTCCAGAAAAGTTAGAAAGCTACTGATCTGAGGATTAGGTCCTTCCTGGTCAGAAGTATGAATCTGAAGTTTAATTCCTCAGATTTGAAAAGCAATGCTGGAAATGAACAGGCTGATCCGACTTTGATAAAATCCAAGTTGAACAGGCATCACTGGAGCAAAGGTCTGGAGACTTCTGAGGGTGAGAGGTCATCTCCAGCAGCATGAACAGAAGCCCAGACTCCCCGCCCATGGCCTTGGCGAGGAAACAGGTGCACCAGCAAGGTCCATGCATGTGTGTGACCACATCTAGGGTCTGTCTGTGTGCCCACAGCTGCATTCCCAGTCCGTCCCCTTCAGCACTTCATAGGAGAGCCAACACTGAAAGAGAATCTTCCTTCCTGGTAGTCTTTGGAGTCCCCGACCCTTGTTGCCACATGCCATAACTCATACCTCCCTCCAAGTAACAACATAAACTTGAAAACCCTGATGTCAACCATGTTAATTACATATCCTCCAGCTCTTTTCCTCAGTTGCAGCTCCAGAAATGTTGCTATCAGTTATCTACTGTGCATGTCCCAATTTTTAACATATATAGCTGCTGAGGAATTTTTAACTTTTTAAATTTCACATTCAATAACTAAATTTCACATTCAACTCATGTCCTTCTCCAGTTTACACATGTATTTTTCAGGAGAGGGGCAGTGCTGAGGATAAAACTCAGGACAGGGGCTGGGAAGGTGGCTCAGTGGTAGAGCGCTTGCCTTGCATGCATGAGGCCCTGGGTTCGATTCCTCAGCACCATATAAGCAAAAAGAAAAAAAGCCGTAAGTAGTGCTGTGGCTCAAGTGGTAGAGCGCTAGCCTTGAGCTGAAGAGCTGAGGGACCGTGCCCAGGCCCAGAGTTCAGGCCCCATGACCGGACCTCCCCCCCCAAAAAAAAAAAAAACCTCAGGACATTATACTTGCTAGGCAAGTGGTCTACAATGTAAGCCATGATGCCTGCCCCCAGTCCTTTTTTGGTTTCTGTACTTGTACTCTTGTACTCTTCTTCTTCTATCTTTACCTGAGTAGCTGGAGTGTGCCACCATGCTCAGCCTTCAACTTGTTGTCTTTTGAGATGCATCTATATTTACACATGTTCCTTTATGTGCTATACATTTCAGTATTCCATCATATGACTATACCACAGTGTCCAACATGCAGTCACTGCAAGTAGTTCTGCTAGGAACATTACTGGACCTGTCTCCATTAATTCATATGGCAGTTGTTCAGGGCATATACAGTTAGAAATGGAATTGTGGAATACATACCATTTGTCCCATAATTTTTCCTTCCCAACATTTTTATTAAGTAAATCCAACCTTACTTTGAAAACTGCTAGTCATAGCATTTACTGTGTGCACCAGGGCTGTGCATAGGTCTACACATGTGCACAGCCTTGTACATGTACATACTCATCTCAAGTGGGGTCTTGATGCCTTTGGCTTTGGTATCTATAAGTGACTCCTGGCTCATCCCAAGTCATCAGCTGTATGATCTCAGGAAAATTATTTGGCGATCCAAGCTTCCAATTCCTCATCTTAAAAAAAAAAAAAAAGTAGCCAGGTGCCAGTGGCCCATGCCTGTAATCCTAGCTACTAAGGAGGCTGAGATCTGAGGATCATAGTTCAAAGCCAGCCCAAGCAGGAAAATCCATGAGACTCTCATCTCCAAGAAACCACCAGAAAATCGGAAATGGTGCTGTGGCTCAAATGGTAGAGTGCTCACCTTAAGCTAAAGAGCTGAGGGACAGTGCCCAGGCCCGGAGTTCAAGCCCCATGACCAACAACAACAAAAAAGCTCACACCTATAATCCTAGTACTCAGGGGGCCAAGATTTGAGGATCAAGGTTCAAAACCACCCCTGAAAGGAAGGTCCATGAGACTCCAATTAACCAGCAAAGTCAGAAGTAGAGCTGATGGAGCCATGGCTCAAGTGATAGAACATCAGCCTTGAGTGAAAAAAAAGCTCTGGGACAGCACCCTGACCCTGAGTTCAAGGCCCAGGACCTGCACAAACACAAATAAAATACAAAGGATTAAAATACATACCAACTTTATAACATTTTATGAAAAGTAAATGAATGAATACATATAGGTGCTTAGAATACTTCTTTCACTAGAATGCCTATTTCGACAATGACTAAACTTCGAGAGCTAATGAATGTATCCGAATATCAAAGAAAACATAGAAATCGGTATGGTTTCAAATCAGGGAAAGGTAGGTACAGTAAATGTGCCAATCTAGAGGTCATAGGAGGGAGAATTTCCAGAGCCCCCGCCCTCCCCCTACATGCCTCAAGAGGCTTTTTATATGGCTGAGGCACACAAGAGAATGATCTTGAATAAGGTCAATCTCAGTGATGGAACCAGGCTGTTCTCCAAGACCTCAGCAAACATGCTTATTTTAGGAACTGTATAAAGTCTTGTTAGACAAACCAGGTTCTTAGAGACTCCAGTGAGCCTCAGCAACACAAGTGTGATAGAAATAGGCACAAGTTATATTAAAAGCCCTAACTTCCTTTCTGCAGCCCCAATTCCCAGTTCCTCTGCAGACGTTTCACCAACTAAAGCTAGCTTCTTTGAGTCCACTCCTTACTGGGCTTCTTGGACTCTGCGCCTCCTTGTTCTTCCCTTGTCCTGGCAGCTGCTCTGGGGCTCCTTCTCCTGTCCTGTATATGTAGGAGCTGCCTAATGTCAACCACCCCTCATGGGCCTCCCACGTGCTTTTCCACATGACAACTCTGCACAGTTCAGTTTCATCCCCTTCCCCAGGGATGCTGCCATCCAAGCTTGCTGTGCTCCACCTCCTGGCATCCCTTCAAATCTCCTCTCTTCCCTATCCATCACAATACACAGGAGCCATGGCTGTCCTCTCCCAACCCACAGATACACCCGCTTCCAGTCCATAGTTACAACTGCTCACACCTGTCAGAAACTTCCACTACCCTTCTACCCCCCCAATGCCTAATGAAGGAAAATGGCCCAAATGCCAGCCCTTCTAGGATCCAACCTTTCTTTGTCCAGCTTTCCAACACCAATCTTTATCCATAAGATAAAATCACTCCCTGAGTGACACAGCATGAAACAGAGGGTCTGTATCCAAACAGGATTAAACAAACCAGTTGTTACTGCAAGACTTCAGAGCCTTCAATACCTAAGTGTACACTGTGGCTCTTCACATGTTTTCCATATTATTTTTATTTGATGTCTTTTTTTTTTTTAATCTTACTACGTAGCTCAGTCTGACCTCAAACTCACCATACTTTCACCTCACTCTTCAAGTGCTAAGATTATGGTCAAGGCCATGTATCTGGCTCTTCTGTATGTTTATTTAGACTTCTAGGCCTTTCTCAAGGAGGAACAATCAAGGACAATCTGAACTACCCTGTTTTTCCAGCATGCCTACAGAATACATCCCTAAAGATACTGAGGTGTGGGTAGACCAGAGAGTGACCACCCTTGTCCATAGTTGTGAGCATTAAAGCCTGGTCTATCACCACTATCAATTTCTGTGGAATTACAAAATTTCAAACTGAGCCAAGAAGCTTTTGTCAACACAGGGGTAGAAAGCAAGTTGCTGTTAGCAGTATCTTGGGAGGGTTGACAAAGAGGAGCTCTGACCTTGAGTACTAAGGCTGTCTTGCTGTTGACTGCCAAGGATGCCAGCTTTCCTTATCTTCCTAATCACCCACAACCCCCAGCCTTCAATTCCCTGTGTGGCCTAAATCAGCCTGTGTTGGCTTCCATAGCTTGATGCCAAGGAAACTTTCATTGACATATAGCTCCTTGGGTCCCTGAACCAAAACCACCAATCAAGTGCCCATCATGGGGCCCTCAGAGCCCCTCCACAATCCCCCCTTCCCAAGTACAGTACCTGTGCCATCTGGAGTAGACCTCACAAAGGTGGGCAGCATTTTCACAGAAGCAGTAGGGTGGGTGGTGGCTCCAAGCCCTTTCTCCATCTCCTTGCGGAACCGCTTAGAAATCTCCAGAAGAGTCTCGTCAGATAGACGCATGTGATAGAGATACTGGTCAACCTGAAAGAGCAAGAAAACAAGAATAGACCTATGAGTTAATAAATTAGAATACAGTCTATGACATGAAAATGTCATCTAGCCCTTCAAAAGAATAAAATCTATCAAGGACAGTGGTAATTATCAGGGCTGATAATTCTGGAGAATGGTGAACCAGGGGAAAGGGCAGTTGGGAAGAGAAGTGTTCTCAGACAGGTTGAGGCATGAAGGATTGGCAGCAAAGTGAGGCCCATAGGCAGGTCTGGCAGGGCAAATGTCTCTGGACATCACCTTACATACAGGCCTAGATTCTCACTGATGCCCCCTACATGCTTCTCCATAGATATTCTTTGTGTATCTGCAATGGCAATGGGCAAATTCATGGGTGGAAGAGCAGTCTGTTCTGCCTTGTTAAGCCATCTTATTGCCACTTCCTAAAGGGCAAATTCTAAAGCAGTCATTGTCCATAGATCCCTGATGTTTAAACTGCTACAAAGCTTACTGGAAACTGAGTCCAATAGGTCTCATTTTCAGCTCTGAAGAATCAAATTAAAGTGTCACCATTTACTCAAGTCATGCTGACTTTTACCCAATAGATTATAATCATCTTTCAAGTGTTCAATGATATATGAAAACAATAATATGACAATTATGACTGGTAATGGTAGGTAAACAAACTTTCCTGTATGGGTACTGGATGGAGTTTTGGGGGATTTTGTTTTTTTGTTTTTTTACAATACTGGGTTTTTTGTACTTACTTCCAAGTATTCACTAAGCAAGCACTCTCAGGCCTTTACCCCAGACTCTTGCTTTTTCTACCTCCACCTCCTACCTAGCTGGTATTACAGGTGTCCATTACCATGCTCAGCTTGTTTTGGATACAGTATCTCCCAAACTTTTGCCCAGGCTGGCCTTGAACTATGATCCTCTCATCTCCTATCAAACATTTCTTATCTGCTAAGTGCCTGTCTAAGGCTCTGATTTGATTTCTACTGTCTTTTTTTCTTATTTTCTGCAGGGCTTGGGGGGGGCGGGGGGCGGGGAGAGAGGTGGCATGGCGGGGTGGCGGTCCTAAGGCTTCAACTCAGAGCACAGGTGCTATCCCTGAGCTTTTTTGCTCTATCACTTGAGCCACAGTGCTAATTCCGGCTTACTGGTGGTTAACGGGAGATGAGTTTCTTAGATTTTCCTGCCCAGGCTGGCTTAAAATTGCTATCCACAAATCTCAGTCTCCTGAGTAGCTAAGATTACCAGTGCCTGATTTAATTTTATTTTTTATTTTTTGTAGAATGTCTGCATTCTTGTTTTATAGATCCCTTGGGTGATGAAATTCAGAGGTCTATGTAGCCCACAGGATCACTATCCTTGTGGGCCTCTCGGCCTTCCTCATGAGTTCGGCACTCCCTATCAGTCCTATGATTTCTGGTTGAAACCAGCATTGGGTTTCTCTGAATCATACAAAAAGAAAGACCAAGAGGAAGCATGTGGACAGATGTAAAAAATACAGGTCCCAGCATCTTGAACCAAACCACTCCTTCACCTGGAAGCCCTTTGAATTCTCAAACTCAGGAGTAGCTGGCATCTGGGAAGGATGATATCTACCAGTTTATTAAGGTCACCTCATGCCACAGCCTACTAAACATCCTACTGTAGGCCAAACAGCCTTGGCAGTCACTGCTGTACTGAATGAACAGTGACAAAGAGAATTGGAAGTCGGGGACAAAATGCAACCTCATGTGAAGAAAGTTTTCCTGAATCAGGAGGGAAATGAAGGAAGTTTCCAGAATCTCACCAAATAAATGGGAGAAAGTCACAGAGGAGGTGCCACAATTACACAAAGCAGTAGGATCACAGACAAAACATAGCCACTCCTGTTAAGGGAAGGCCTGCAAGGAAACCAGTTCAAAATCCAGTGAGGAGAGCATCTGAGTCTCATTCACCCCTCAAAGAGTCGTCTGGCCTAGGTTTGAATGCTTCCAAGCATGAGAGGTTTCCCTACTTCTCTAAGTTCCATTGTGGATCAGAGTTACAAAGCTGTTTCTCAATCAGTGATAAACCTGTTTTCTGATCACTTCTGCCAGATCTCCATTCTGACACCTGTGTTGGAGTTCCCAGACTTGGCAGAACATCAGAATTACATGAGGAATAAAATACATACATACATAAACAAAAGCAGGCAAGGTGTGCATACTTGTAACCCGGCTGAGACAGGATGATGATCGTGAGTTAGAAGGCCAGCCTGAGCTACATACCTGAGTCTGTTTCAAAACAAAAGTGAAAGAAAAATGGCCAAGTGAAGTGACACACTTGCATTCCCAGCTATATGGGAAGCAGATACAATTACAGTCCAAGGTGGAATCATTTGAGCCCCTATCAGAAAAACGAAAGCAAAAAGGACTGGGAACTTGGCTCGAGGGATAGAGTATCTTCCTAGCAAACTTGAGACCCTGAATTTAAACTCCAATAACTTCTTCCCCCATGGACTGGGAAGGTGGCTCAGTGGTAGAGCACTTGCCCTGAATACATGAGGCCCTGGGTTCGATTCCTCAGCACCACATGAGCAAAAAGAAAAAAGCCAGAAGTGGTACTGTGACTCAAGTGGTAGAGCGCTAGCCTTGAGCTGAAGAGCTGAGGGACAGTGCCCAGGCCCAGAATTCAGGCCCCACGACCAGACCAAAAAAAAAAACCCTTCTTCCCCCACCTGAAAAAAGAAAAAAGAAAGCATTAAGACCATCCAAAGGGAAGGGATAGTAGGGGAAAAAAAAAGGAGGAGGTAACAATGCTCGATAGGAAATGGACTCATTACCTTACTCGTGTAACTGTAATCCCTCTGTACAGTATCTCTACAATAAAGAAAGAAAGAAAGAAAGAAAGAAAGAAAGAAAGAAAGAAAGAAAGAAAGAAAGAAAGAAAGAAAGAAAGAAAGAAAGAAAGAAAAAACGAAAGAAGATCCAACTGAGCACTGATGCTTCATGGCTGTAATGCCAGTTACTCTGGAGGCTGGTTCTGAGGATCATGGTTTGAAGCAGACCTGGGTAGAAAGTCCATGAGACTTCAAGTTCCTGCCTTGAGTGAAAAAGCCAAGCAGGTGTGGAAGGCCCTGAGTTCAAGATCTAGTACCAGCAAAAGAAAGAAAAAAAAAGAATTTCAAACATCTGTTCCAGACTGATGAAATAGATACCTGTAACAGCTCAAACATCCTTGGATGTTTACATCCTTCCTGGTTCTGGGCAGGTTTGACCTCTGTCAATATGATTGTGAGTGGAATGTTCTAGTCAACACTACTTAAGGTTATTTCTACCACTTTTCTATTTGGGGTCCCTGAAAGTCAGTAGTTATGACTTAAGCCAAGAATGTCTCTGTAAAATAATCCTGTGTTGATCCAGGGTCCTGTCGGTTGGAAGGTCAAACCATCAAAGCAGAACAACCATTCAGGCAAGCCTCACTTTGTAGCTGGTAGTAGTGATCTAAGTAGTGATCTGGTAGTAGTGATCTTTGGCACTAGAAAAACCAGTGTGCATATCCTAGCTGAGAGGTACTTGAGCAGGTGTGCAACACTGAAAAGTCAGTTTTTCTGAGCCCAGCTTTCTTACTATAAAATAGAGGAAAAGCCAGACATCATGGCTTGCGCAGTCCTAGCTACTCAGGATGCTGAGATCTGAGGGTGGGGCTCAAAGCCAGCCTTGGGAAACAATTCTGAAAGACTCTTATCTTCAATTAACTACAAAAAAGCTGGAAGTGGAGGTATGGCTCACATGGTAGAATGCCAGCCTTGAGTGGACAAAGCTTAGGGATATGGAGAGTTCAAACCCCAGTACCAAAGTGTGCATGCATGTATGTGCACACAAACGTGTGCACGCGCGCGCGCACACACACACACACACACACACACGAAGTAGTAAGCAAAATACTCTATATCACCTCCTTCCTCTCCACCCTTTCTCATCTTCCAGATTTCTCTCTGCCAAACCAAGGACATTTCTCAACTCTATTTGATCACACACCCAGGATTAACAAGGCAAAGACCATTTCCCCAAATAGTTCCTTCTCTTTCAGCGGTCTGTGGCCTATCCCCAGGACTGCTCCATTGTAAGTCCCTGTTTGGACAAGAGGTGGAAAGAAGAGGGGCTTCCCGACCAGGGAGCCACAGGCAAGCCAGAGCAAAGCCTGGCTGGGCCTTTCCCAGATAAAGGTGTGTATTACAAAGGAGGAGACAGCAGATTCTATAGGTAACTACTCAGCAATGCTAAGATTAGAATGCCCTCATTAGGCAATCACTTTCATTTTTACCATAATGCCATCTGTTATGTCTTTTCCTCTTCAGAATTTGGGGGTAGGAAGTGTCAGAGAAATGAACCCTATACTGTTTATGAAATAAGATAATGCCCCTAAACAAGAACTACATCAGTTCCTTTCAGTGCCTAAATTTCCCTCCAGACCAAACCCTAAAGTGTATTTTAGAAATAATGTTGAAGAGTGGAGAAGACATTCTCTTTCTTTTGAGAGGCCCCACATCAGAATATGAAGTGCACAGGCTCAAGTCAGGGCCCTGCCATTGCCAGATGTGGAGACCCAAAAAGGAAGAGCCTAGAAAGGGATTAAAGCCAGAAAGGGATTCTCAGAGAAACTTAGTCACATCAGAGCAGCCTTGGGGACGGGTGGGGGAGTACAGACAACTGGTACTAAAATCTGGATCACCCAGACCATCAACAACCCTGCTGGCCCATGGAGATTTCAAGTAAATAGTTGATGGCAATGCCTGGATCCTGAAGCTATTCTATCTGGTCTCAGTAAGAATTTGGCCGCAACACAATTGCATATTGCTAGAAGAGCACCTTAATTCCAATTAACTTCAACAACAAAGACTCGCCTAAATATCATAAGAAATATAAAAACAGAGAAAGAAACCTTAAATTCCCAAATCTGTAAGATTCATTACCATTCAATCCCTGAATCCCTGACATGGCTACATCTCCCAGTTTATAGAATTTATCAAATACCAATTACATACAAACATTATAGTGGCCAGAAATACAATGTTAAAGGAACTCTTTTTCTGGAGATGGGTAGCTATAGTGGTTAGCAACAATGTATGTGTACCTACTACTTTCAGTGAATTGTATACTTAAAATGGTAAAAATGGGGTGAAGGCATGGTTCAGTTGGTGGAGCACCAGCCAATGAGGAAAAGCATCAGGTATCCATCTCAGGCCAAAATAATAATAATAATAAATAAACAAAAGGTAAAAGCATTTTATGTTGTATATATTTCTTACCACAGTAAGATTTTTCTTAAAAAAAAAAAAAACAACTCTGCTCTCCAAGGTTTACAAGATAGCAAAGAACCTTAACCAAATTATAAACCATAAGCAAATGCTTCTGGGATTCATAGAGGTCTAAGCCTTAGCAGATTGGCTTAAAAAGGCATGTGCAATGCAAGGTCACAGGAGATAGCTTCCAAAATAAGCCATATCAGTAGATGAAATTAACCTGGAGGTCACAGAATGAAAAGGCTCAGAAGGCCTGGGCAAACCCAAGATCCTAAGATTATGAATTCCAGTGCCAGAAAAGTTATTCAAATCACTACATTACCCAAGATCCCTACTGAAATTGTACTCCACTTTAGTATGATTGAATTCTATCATTTTTGTTGCTCTTTGAAGTCTCCATCAGAAATTTTGAATTAAGCCATACCAGATGGGAAAAAAAAGAAAAAATGCTAAACTATTTAGATGCTTTTAGCATGAACATAACTGTACATATTTTTCCATCTACGAAGAAACTATTGAGCCACACTAGCTGGCCACGTGTGATTCTAACCTTTCTAACCAAGGATTCACTGTACCAGGTACAGTAGTATACATTTATAATCTCAGTACTCAAGCAGAATCATGTAAGTTAGGCTGTCCTGAACACCACCCTCAAAATTTAAAAAAAAAAAAAAAAAAAGGACTTGTGGGAAACAAAGACCCTTAAGACCCAACCATGCTAGTTGCTATGTAGTTCATGAGTTCTTCCTTGGCCAGTCAATTCTCTGTCAGGGTTAGTGTCAAGAGCTTGATGGCCCAGATACACTATACTCCACACTACAGGTCAATTAAACTTCTGATATTCAAAGACTTGTCCTTTTCATTTTATTAGGAAGCTCAGAACTCTGTCCTCACCTCCAACCAGCAAGCTAGTCTAAGGTTTTTTAATAACCATCCCTGCCCATTTGATGACTCTGGAAATCCTCTTACCGGAAGCTGACCCAAATGGCCAAATCCTCTCGTAAGCAGGCAGAAAATAAATAATACATGCATGCGCAAATGCTTACCAGTCATCTCTACAGGTCACACCTGTCTGAGAGAAGGGTAAACTCAAGTGATCCAATAGGATAAGAAAATGACAACAAGTTTAGAAGCATCAGAGCAAAGGATGCCGTGATTTGGATGTCTAGGTGACTTCCTTTCCCTGTTCCCTGGATATTTGTTATATCTAAAACCTATCCAGGTGAACTGAACTGAAGGAGGCACAAGCTAATCCTACATTTTATTTTCTAGACTCCAAGCAGACCACCTAACTGAATGTCAGTTATTATACCACTCAGGTTTTGTCCTGAAAAAAATCAATCAAGTCATTCATATAGATATATATCTATATGTATATAGATAGATATCTGTGTATATGTATATCTGTATATATATAAATCTATAAATATATATATATATATATAGAGAGAGAGAGAGAGAGAGAATCATCATCATCTCAATCAATGCTCCAACTTGGCTTCTTCCAAAGAAATTTAGCAAGAGCTGTGTCCTTGGGAAATGGAGAGGGCCTTATTCTGCTTTCGGTCAAGCACCAAAGCAAAATAAAACAGCATGAGAACATACCACCTACCACCACCTTCAAAGACATAGATGAGTCTCATGTTATGGTGCTGGGTATAAGAACCAAACAAACACAGCATGGGTCCGTCCGTGACAACAAAGACACATCTATGGGCTAGGAATGTGGCTTAGTGGTAGAGTGCTCACCTAGCACGCATAAAACCCTGGGTTTGGTTCCTCAGTACCCTATAAACAGAAAAAGCTGGAAGTGGCACTATGGCTGAAGTGGTAGAGTGCTAGGCTTGAGCAAAAAGAAGCTCAGGGACAGTCCCCAGGCCCTGAGTTTGAGCCCCAGGACTGGAGGGAAAAAAAAAATCTATGCAGTCAATGCCACTGATGGATGACACTTAATGGTGAGGAGAGTGGGGTGTTAAGAACCAGTAGTTCTGGTCTGAGTGGTAGTTACTCCATATGCATATTATAGTTAAATATATATAAGTATATATATTTGTTTATATTTCATGTATGTATATTATATATATTGTAATATATATACATATGTGTATATATATATATATATATATATACTTGAACCACAGTGCCACTTCTGGGTTTGTTTGTTGAGTGATTAATTGGAGATAAGAGTCTCTTTGGGACTTTTCTGCCCAGCCTGGCTTCGAACTGCGATCCTCAGATCTCAGCCTCCTGAGTAGCTAGGATTACAGATGTGAGCCACTGGCACCCAGCTTATACTTCAATTTTTAAAACATAGAAGACTGGGTTTGATGGAGTATGCCTATAATCCCAGCACTTCTGAAGCAAAATTAAGTTCAAGACTAGCTTGGGCTATATAGTGAGATAGAGTCTTAGGCAATCCAGATGGGAGCGCTATTTAAATACAGCCACAAAGAGCCTTCCAGTAACTATACGCTGACACATCCTTGCAACTTAGGTCTCAAATGAATTTTTTTCCCATTATTCCTTTGCCAGTATTTTGACACAAATGTTTAACCAACCAACTGAGGTCTGGAGGAGCATCCCCAAACCACAAGCCTTTGTCGCTAGCAGCACCTACAACATCCGGTAGCCAGCCCCAAGCAATCCAACTTTAGCACAGGTGTGCCCATCCCAGGAATGCCAGGCCACTGCTATCAATGACCTCATTAGTAATAATGCCCTCACAGACTCTTCCCAGGAGGGCCAAGACTGTGCAAAGAGCAGCAAGTTTAGCCTGTCAAGTTGCCAAGTCAAAGCCAGATGTTTCTGATACATAGATAGTAGGAAGGAAGACACATGGCAGCAGAATATGAGAACTGAGAACCACCACCCGGCCCCTGGAACCCAGTTGGCCAAGAGTATCAGATCTGCTTCTAGCTTTTCTTCAGATGGAAAAGGCCTCTGCCCAGGCCACCTTGGAGAGAATCCAGCTGGCACAAGGCACACTCAGAGCCTCCGGTGGCAGTGGAGGTGAGAGCAGAGCTTACCAGAGAGCCCATGGCCACTCCTCCAGGATCCTGTTGCACCATCCTGAGTCACAGGGTTTCCTGTTCTGCCAGTTCTCACTCTCAATTGCATCAAATTACAGCCAGCTAGACAGAGCCCCCAGCAGCAGCACCAGTCAGGGGTCTAGAATATGGGCGTTTGGGACACCGAACACAGGGCCCTCCTGTCTTCAGACATTCTGTCCTGCCTGAAGGGTTGCAGGACAAAGGAATATGTCCAGATGGATATGAACATGGCCCCTTTACCCACAGAAATCATGTGTACCAGGGCTGGGCACTGAAGATACCACGGTTAAAGGAGACACAGCTTCTTTGCAGCAAGTCCATGCCAAGAGGCAACTATGCCAACAAGTAGTTACAAACTGAAGGAAAGGCAGACAGCAGGTGGTTTCTTTCACTGTAATAAAATATGGACTTACGAGCACTTAAAACACATGTGAGTATAGTTCAGAATGTCTGTCTTGAAAGGTTAGGAATATGTGCATGTCTTAATTTGCATGCCTAAAATGTACTCCCCCCCCCACCTGACAAAATTCCACTTGCCCTTCAGCACAAATGGTCTTAGCTGACGTGCCAACACACAACCTTTAACACCTTACTTCTATTACTCTCACTGGTCCCAGGGGACTAAAAGTACCAACTAAATCTTTGTAATGCCAACAGCTCTCTCAAGTCTTTGTTGCTAGGCACCAGTGGCTCATGACTGTTAATTCTAGCTACTCAGGAGGCTGAGATATGAGGATTGTGGTTTGAAGTCAGCCCAGGCAGAAAAGTCTCTGTGAAGCTCTTATCTCCAATTAACCACTCAACAACTGCAAATGACACTGCAGGTCATGTAGCAATGCTAGCTTTAAGCACAAAAAGGCTCAGGGACAGTGCCCAGACCCCAAGTTCAAGCCCCATGACCAACAACAACAAAAAAAAAAAATCCTGGTTGCCAGGCACCAATGGCTCATACCTGTAATCCTAGCTACTCAGGAAGCTGGCATGCCTGCCAGCCTGGGCAGGAAAGTTCTTGAGCCTCCTATCTCCAGTTAACCACCAAAAAGCCAGAAGTGGAACAGTGATAGAATGCCAGCCTTGAGCCAAACAGCTAAGGGACAGTGTCCAAGCCCTGAACTCAAAAAACAGTACCTTCACATTCACACACACACTCACACACACACACACACACACACACACACACACGTTTTGTTGTAGATATCTACAAAGGGTATGGGAATGCCTCAGAGAAGAGATGGAAGAGGAACTTGGTAAAGGAGAAAAGCTGGCTACTCTGGACTTACAGGTGCTTTCCTCCTGACTCTGCTCCTCAGGCCTGATCCCTCACTGTGTGAGACAAGGACACAATTTTCTCCCCATCCATCTGCCTGTCCTACTAGTTGCTCTAGAAATCATATTCCACCTACCCCCGCATGGCCCTATGCTAGAGACCAGAGTCTGCCTCTAAGCCTCTTGCCCCCAAATGACAACTTCTCTTTGCATCTGGGCTAACTGTCTACATACTGGACCAAATCCCTCTGGATCTCTCTCTCTGATCCATGTCATCTGTCACACTGACCCCATGATCACACCTGTCAGAGGCGAATGTGCCACATCCCTTTCCCAAGACTGTCTCAGAGAAGCAGAGGGGTGGCTCAACTGGTAGAACTCCAACCTTGAAAGAAAAAGCCAAACAAAGTGTGAAGCCCTGAGTTCAAGACCCAGGACCGCCACACACACACAAAAAAGCCTGTCTCAGTTTGCTTCTATGGTACTGGAGTAGCCATAAATAGTACCTCCTTTTACTCAAAAAAATGGCTGTTTGCCAAGCACAGGTGGCTCACACCTGTAATCCTAGCTATTCAGGAGGCTGAGATCTGAGGATTGTGATTTAAAGCCAGCCTGAGCAGGAAAGATTCTTATCTTCCATTCACTTCCAAAAATGAGGAAAGTAGAGCTGTGGCTCAAGTGGTAGAGCACCAACCTTGAGCGAAAAAAGCCAAGGGGGAGAGCGAGCAGTCTTGAGAGTTCAAGCCCCAGTACCAACCTACAAACACATACACACACACACACACACACACACACACACGCATACACAGGCCCGTGCTATGAAAGCCTGGGCTAGTCACTTAGTACCCATGAGCTGGCATGGTTTGCAACAAAGATCCCAAAGATCCTTTGCAACTGACACTTAACTCTTAAGCCCATGAAACTGAAACAGCTATCCATCTCTAGTCGCCCTAAGTTGCTGTGCGCTGGGGTTAAGTGTATGGATTCTGAAGTCAGACCCCCGGGGTTTGAATTGTGCCTTACACACAGCCAAAGTACCCTCCTTTTCTGTGCCTACTGTCTTCATCTGCATGATAGGTAGAGTATCCCGGTGGACCACTTGCGGATGGCTTAGGTTACTATAAGAGTTAGCTCTCAGGCAAAGCTCTCACATCTGTAAAGGATGGAATGGATGGGACATAGCTGGAAGGCTTTGTGGAGGGTACAGACATCGGAACATCTGGGAGGAAACAGGAAGTTTCAACTGGGAAAATGGCAGCTTCAAATGTCCTCCCTTAACCCTAATTAAAGTTGTCAGGTGTTTTGCCTGGCTTCATACCTTCTTTATCAGATGATATTCATGCCAAAAGGAAGCGGTTGGGAATAAGGCCTTTTAAGACTACAGACCATCTCCAGAGAAATGGATGCTGAACATCTAAGGCAAGAATGATGAGGGAGGGAGGGAAGGCTGGCTGGGGAGGGAGGCAGGCAGGCAGTGAAGCATGCTGGGAGGCAGGGAAGCTGGGAGACTGAGTCTCTACAGCCCCACTCAGCTTGACTCTGCTCCCCTCCCTAGTCCCTCAGAACTGAGAGATAAGATTAGACATCAAATCCCCCAGGAAAGGAATGTCAAGGAAAGCTTGGAGATTCCCAAACCAAAGCACTAAAACAGCCTATGGCCACCTGGTAAAAGGTGGAGAATGAGATTCTTTTTGGGAGAATGAGATTCTTGGTTCACAGGGCCAGGATTCCAGACAGGGGAAAGACAAAAACTATTCAAAGTCTCCAAGGACAAGAGTATAGATTCAACATACTAAATCCCTTAGACCTTGTTAACCTAGGGTTACCCTCCCCGCCCCCCCCCGCCCCGCCCCAGTGTGGGTTAAGCAGGAACACACAGCTCAGGGTCTGAACATGAGGGACCAAAAGAATGTGGCAATGGCTGTGCCCTCCAGGCCCCAGTTCCCTTGGGAATCTCCTGGAGGTTCAAGGGTGGCCAAGCCTCCCTTGACCTGGTCTCAGGGACTCAAGTACTGATACCTTAACCAGTTTCCCCAGTGGACACGAGAGCTGGAAGCAAATATGAACAGGGAGAAGGTATCTGATTGGCAAACAGGGCAGCAGAAAACCTTCCAGGTGAGTAGCCTCAGCAACTGCCTGTCCCCACCCCCACCCAGAGCCTCAGTCCTGTGCTCTCTAGCAAAGTTACTGGAGGATTCTCCAGGGGAAACATATTGGAAATAACATGATTATTCCATGCAGTTGTGTCTCTCTTGGCATCACAAGGATGGTGCATCATCTCTGGAGTGTACCAATAGGCATGAACCCCCAGACATACCCACCAGAACGGGGGTACCATCTCCCCAAAGAACCAGAAGGAAAGCAAGTTAAGAGGAAGAGATTGAGGGTAGGTGGCCTATGCCCAGGAAAGGGAAGGCTTTAGAAGTTAATCCTAGCTACTCAGAAGGCTGAGATCTGAGGATTGCAGTTCAAAGCTACTCAGGAGGCTGAGATCAAAGCCAGCCCAGGAAAGTCTGTGAGACTCTCCAATTAACCAATTAACCACCAGAAAAAGAGAAATGGCCCTGTGGCTCAAGCAATAGAGAGCTAGCCTTGAGCTGAAGAGCTCAGGGACAGTGCCCAGGCCCAGAGTTCAAGCCCCACAACTGACAAAAAAAAAAAAATTGAAAATCCAATGAAGATGTTTCTCCTTCTCCAGCCTCAGAAGTTTCCATTCTCTGTTCTCTGTTTTAATTCAACATTGGACAGAGCACAACAGAGCCTGAACCTACATTGTCTAAAAGAAGCCCTTGGGATTACCTAGGTGGCAGCATCTTCATTTTCCAGTCCATATGGCCAGTATAGCAGGTTATCAGAGTGGTTTCTTTTTCCTCCATATTTAATACATAAAGCATTTGACAACAGGTCAAATACAGTTCTAAGAGTTTGACATATTATATTCACTCTCTTCTTTTTATGTTAGTAATGCGGCTGCACTCGGCCTAGGCACTGTCTTAGTTTATCTGCTCAAGACTGGCACTCTGCCACTTGAGCCACAGCTCCACGTCCAGCTTTGTGGTGGTTAATTGGAGAGAAGAGTTTCATGGAATGTAATCCTTAGAGCTCAGCCTACTGAGTACCTAGCATTTCAGGCATAAGCCCCCAGTGCCAGGCAATTCTTTCTCTTTAATCCTTACAACTTTTCCATTAAGGTATTATTCAATAATTTCCCCCATCTTATGACAGGCTCCTCATACTGCTTGTCCTGTGGCAAACCAAGATTCAGCACAAGGGACCTAGCTCTAATTTGCCTACTGTCTTTCCCCAAACTGCTGGACAGTCCCTGTCCCTTGGTGGGTGTCACCAATCCTCTCCCTCTGCTCCCCAGATACGGCAGGCTCCTGAGCTCACAACTCCTGCCATGGCTAGAAGCCTGACAGATGCCAAGCATCCAAACTCCAACATAGCTGGGGTAGATTCTCCCAAAGGACAAGAGGAGACTTCTTTCCTACTGGTTTTCTGAAGCACTCACTGGTACTGCTCAGCTTTCTAGTTGACAAACAGCAACTGACTCCTGCCAGGATGCCCATCCTTCAGTAAGGAATCATGGGCATCTGCTGACTGCTGGGAACTGGAGACCTCACTTAAAATTCATCTCTTCTGGAAGCCTGTTTTTCTTGTCATGACTATCTCATGACCTGAGAACACTGTTAAAAGCCGAGAACTCCAGCCACAGCTAGGCCTACCAACCAGCTATATATGACCACTAAGTGATGCACTTGAAAACCGAAGGGGTTGGGAGGTTAGTCCTTCTAAAGCAGTTTCCCAATCTTCTGTAGCTATTACAGCAGTTAATTCTAGAGGGCAAGAGGTTCCCTATGTACCACAGGATATTTATCATCCATGCTTGGCCCCTACTTATAAGATACCAGTAAAACTTATCTTGTTTTGGCTACTTGTTGCAACCAAAAATGTCTCCAGACATTGCAAAAGTCCACTGAGGGGCCAAAAAAAAAAAGGCTTTCCTAAGTGAAAATTAGGGGGTTAAAGGAAATAAGAAGATACACCTATAAATTTGGATATAGTGCAAACTTGCATTTCATGCTAGGATGAAATAGCCCCTAACAAACAACATAGTTGAGCCCCAAATGTCAATCACACCAAGGCTGAGAAAATGATTATAGAAAGCAGCAGCAAGAGTCCCTCCCTCCCATGCAAGGCAGGGTGAGCCCCACAGAGTGCAGTACAGAGGCAACCAATGAACTCTGGGGATTTGATTTGCCATACCCTACCCCGACTGCTTTGAAATGACAAAGACAGCCAACACACCGGGTTAGCAAACAAATCGAATTTGCTGACCTCCAAACTCCACAAGGGATAATGAGAAACTTCCTATCAAGAATAAGTCTTTTAAGTAGGGAATATCTGAATAAAGGATGCTGGGGAGGTTTTTGTTGTTGTTGTTGCTGTTGTTGTTGTTGGGGGTGGGGAATGTTACATCAACTTTGACTCCAGGGGCCACATTTTAACGTTGCTTTGTCTTTCTCCATTTCGCCACTAGACAACAGTCCCTCACTATACCCTCCCACCACATACACACACACCAAGGTGCTAGAAAAGTTCAACTTTGAAAAGCTAATGTCAGGGGAAAAAAAAGTTGACTTTGGCTGAGCAGCCTCAAGAGAGAAGTTTAATTCAAGAGTAAAGAAAAAAGTACCTCTCAGCTTTACTCTAGGATCTTGACAATATAAAACAAATAGATGGTGGGGAGGGAAGGGATGGTAGGGAAAAAACAAAAGAGGAGGTAACAATGCCCGATAGGAAATGTTCTCATTACCTTACTGGTGTAACTGTAACCCCTCTGTACACTATTTTTACAATAAAAAAGTATTAAAAAATAGATAGATAGATACATAATCCATGCTATGAGTAGAGGAAAGGGTAGTATTGGAACATTAACATGTTAACAATTGAAAAATGACATGTTGTCACTGCCAATGATTATTAATCCATCTAAAAATCAATCTGGTCAAAAATTATCTTTTTTTCCTGCTGGCCCTGGAGCTGGAGCTCAAAACCTTAGCACTGTCCTTGAGCCCTCTCTGTGTTCAAGGCTAGTGCTCCACTACTTGAGCCACAGCACCACTTCCAGCTTTTTCTGTTTATGTGGTACTGAGGAATCCAACCCAGGGCTTCACGCATGCTAGGCACTCCACCACTAAGCCACATTCCCAGTCCCAAAATAATCTTAAACCAAGTGCAAGTGGCTCATGCCTATAATCCTAGCTACCTTGAAGGCTGAGATCTAAAGATCTCAGGTTCAAAGCCAGCCAGGGCAGAAAATCTGAGACTTTTATCTCCAATTAACTAGAAAAAGCCAGAAGTAGAAGTATGGGTCACGTGGCAGCATACCAGCCTTGATCACAAAAGCCAAGTTCAAACTCTAGTACCCTAAGTTCAAACTCTAGTACCAGCACCAAAAAATAATAAATAAATAAATCTTAAAGTTTTAATCAGTAGCTTACTGTCTAAATAAAATGTATCTTCTTTTATTTAGTCAGTAAGCTACTGATTAAAACTTCAAATATCTCACTAAATAAGAGCAAATTTGAAGTTTTAATCAGTAGCTTATTCTATTATAAGTCCTTTTCTTGAGATTAATGGTACAGCAAGTGTTCAAATTGTATTAAAGGTGACATCTCTACCAAACCACAGGGACTCAGTATCATTAGCTTAGCAGCCATAAATTCTCTTCTCCTGGGGCTAGGAAGGTGGCTCAGTGGTAGAGCACTTGCCTTGCATGCCTGAAGCCCTGGGTTCGATTCCCCAGCACCACATAAGCAAAAAGAAAAAAGCTGGAAGTAGCGCTATGGCTCAAGTGGTAGAGCGCTAGCCTTGAGCTGAAGAGCTGAGGGACAGTGCCCAGGCCCAGAGTTCAGGCCCCACGACCGGACCAAAAAATAAATAAATAAATTCTCTTCTCCTGAAGCCTTTATGTCTCCTCACACAACAGAATGTATCTTCCTTTTTGTTTCTCACTTGGCACACAGAGAAATGAAAATATTCTTGTCTACTTTGTAGAATGTAAGCATTCTTGTCTATTTTGACTCTTGGAGGTCCTTTCTGCCAAGAGAGTCCCCTGCAGTTCAGAGCTGAAGGTTACCACTTGTTCATACAGTGCGTGAACATGTGAGCTCTTATATGACAGGACTGAAGGTAATGTCACCAGTCTATGTGTATTACAAAAATTTGGTTAATGGCCAACAGGGAAGGGTATATACCTCATTTCACTTCAAGAGTTAACTCTGATCTGAATCTGATCCCTTACAGGCAAAACTATTTTATCTTGCATATTAATTCACATCAATAAAATGAATCCTCTTAGACGTAGGAGAAGTTTTAATACCCAAGCACCTCTTCATATGTATATAAAATAAGATACGTACTGAAACGAAGTCCAAAAATATGGAAACAAAGGACCTTTTTCTTAATGTTTATTCATTTTCTGAAGACTGTATTCATTTTCTGATGACTGCACATCTGAGGGAAGCTGGGGGGAGGGTACAGAATCAGTAGAACACAGGTGAAAAAGTGCAGCAGCGGAGCTCACTGGCTACACTGGACAATGATGAAAAGTGAACCCCCCAACCTGTGGATGGAGATGGGAGGGAGGGAATGGAAGAGAATAAGGGAACAGATGATACTATGCAAAAGGAAGGAAGTGTACTTATTATCTGATGTATGTACAGGTAACAACAATAAAGTAATAAAATAAAAATAAAATGAATCCTCTATCTCTCCACAGACAGGACAGGAAACTTCCCCCCTCCCTTGGTCAGTGAAGGAACAGCCATTCCCTCTAAAGGGTCATCTATCTACCCATTTCTCCCTCAGCTTCTTTCTCCACAGTGGCCCTTCTTCACTTTGCATTCACTGAGCATCTCAACAGTGGCCAAAACACATAGTGACAAAACAGAACAGCTAGAATTCTCCCTGCCCTGAGGTAGGACTTCAACTGAAAACCCCCAAACTCTAATGTGTAGTGAAATAAAACAAATGCTGTGGAAGGATCAAGTGCAACAACATAGGCACTGGTCACCAATTGAAACCAGAAGGTGGAAGGCAGAAAGCAGAGTGAAAGTGCAAGCAGCAATTGGGCTGGACAGAGTTAAGAGGAGAAAGCCAGATTGTGTGTTCAGGCCCAGATAAAATGAGCAAGAGCAGAAGGACCTAGTGGGATCAGGCAAGTGACTGAGGAATGCAAGTGACTCAAGTCTTTGAGCAATGAAAAAATGGAGAGGTAGATGACGCTAAGATGAAGGCTAAGGGCCATGCAGCTTCCAATACAGAGTTGTAGAAGGCTTCTGAAACAATCTATCCTAGCTCCACAAAGAGACTAAAAGGGGCTGGGAAGGTGGCTCAGTGGTAGAGTGCTTGCCTTGCATGCATGAGGCCCTGGGTCCGAGTCCTCAGCACCACATAAGCA